>NC_058130.1:749320578-749342385 GCF_016433145.1 Gracilinanus agilis
GGAAGGGAGGGAGGAAGGAAGGAAGGGAGGGAGGGAGGAAGGGAGGGAGGGAGGGAAAGAGAAGGGAAAGAGAGAGGAAAGAAAGAAGGGAAGGAGGGAGGGAGGAAAGAAGGGAGGAAGGGAGGAAGGGAGGGCAGATCTTATTGTAAAAAGGGATTGTTCATTCTTTTGTAGCTCAAAAATACCAAACTTTTCAGGCAGCTAGGTGGATAGAATGCCAGGTCTAGAGTCAGGCCAGGAGTTCAAATCTGGCCATAGTTACTTATTAGCTATGTGACCCTGGATAAATCACTTACCTCTGTCTGCTTCAATTTTCTTATCTGTAAACTGGATATTCCAATAGCAGAATTGTAATGAGGATCAAACAAGATAAGAACCATAAAGCATTTAGCATAGTGTCTGGCACATAGTAAGCATTATATAAATGTTAGCTATTATTATTGTTACTACTTAACCTCTGCCTCAGTATCTTCAACTGTAAAATGGGAATCATAATAACACCTACCTCCCATAGCTGCCATGAAGATCAAATGAGATAATAATTGTAAAGCACTTAGCACAGTGCCAGGAGCATGGTAAGCACTATATAAATATTAGCTATTATTATTGTTGTTATTGTTACTAGTAGCACTTGGCACAATGCCTAGCACATATTAAGTACTTAAAGAGTTCTTTGATCAATTGCTGTATGTTTATTTATTCATTAATCTTATAGTTTAAATTATATGCATGTATACACTGGAGAGCAGCCCCAAAAATGAAAATGAAAAGAGTTATGATAAAACACAGCATTTTTTCCAAGTGTGTAACTTTTTCATTGTACTTTTTCTTTTTCTAATTTTTTCCTTTTCTAAAATTTGGAACTTAGCAACACTAAAATAAGTACTTCTCCATGAACATGGACCAGAAAGTGATGCTAAACATAAAACTTCCAATCTCTATTACATAAAGCTTATTTTCCTTTTTAAACATACACGATGTTCTAAAAGTCTACTGAAGCTCAAAATAGCCCTAAGGCTTTACTAAAAATAACTATCATTTATTAAGCACCTACTATGTGCCACACATCATGCTTAGTGCTTTACAATTTCATCCTCTTAATATCCTAGGAGGTAGGGACTATCAGGATCTCTATTTTATATTTGAGGAAACTGAGGCAGACAGAGGTTAAGTCACTTCTCCAGGATCACATAGCTAGCGATGTCTTAGTGACTACTTTAAGGTATAAACGTTTAAAATTGTACTAAAACTCTAGAGGCCTGCTGTATGATAAATTCAACAAATAACTTTTAGAGCAGTCCTTGTCAATCATTCTTTCTGTACTTCTTTCAAGTATTATTATTATTAAGCACATTAATGAATTTAAGCATATTAATTGATTGGAATCATTTAATTAAACAATAATTTTCAAGCATCTTAAAACCATATTTTTCCAAAACTTACTTCACTAAAATATAATTATTAAACATTTCTTTTTTTTAATTCTTATCTTCTATCTTAGAATTAATACTAAGTTTGGGTTCTAAGGCAAAAGAGCAATAAGAGCATGGCAACTGGGGTTAAGTGACTTGCCCAGGGTCATACAACTAAAAAGTGGTTGAGATCACTTTTTTTTTAAACCCTTAACTTCTGTGTATTGGCACCTAGGTGGAAGAGTGGTAAGGATGGGCAATGGGGGTCAAGTGACTTGTCCAGGGTCACCCAGCTGGGAAGTGTCTGAGGCCAGATTTGGACCTAGGACCTCCCATCTCTAGGCCTGACTCTTCATCTACTGAGCTACCCAGCTGCCCCCTGAGATCACTTTTGAACCCAGGTCATCCCCACCTCCAGGACTAGTGCTCTATCCACTGTACTACCCAGCTGCCACTATTAAACATTTTTAACTGAAAGCAATGCAATTGAATTCATTTCAATATATTTTAAATCTTGACTTAAACTTTCATAATCCAGGGATTCAAAAGTCTAGCTTGATATTGTTTATTTTGAAACTTAGCTTTATAACTTTCGAAAGCTGGGGGTGGGGGGGGCCGGGACAGGGAAACCTTTATAGAGATACAAAGACCCAAATGGAAGAAGTGCATCGTAAACTGTACTTACTATATCATGATACTCATGTTTCAATCCAATCTACCCATTATGCAGAAGTTTCTGTTGAAAATCAAGATGCACATTTCCATCTTCCCTGATATCAATTAGTTGTTCTTACAAATTAATCTGAAATTTCTGCTTTTTTTATATTTCTAATAACTGAGCTCAAAACCCACTCGAAGATTTTAAAGCAGGTTAGAAAATTTTTGAATATTTTAAAGTGTGTAGATATGCCCATTCTGTTTGTAACACACGTTATTTCTTAGCAACAAAAGCTTAGTTTTTCAGTCTTTCCTCATCATGGTGGCTTCATGCTACAATTAGTGACTATCTCATGGTGCCACATACCCTCAGGGCTGGGTCCTCCAGTGATGATTATGGATGGAAAACCAGAGAACAAATAATCTCCTGAATCATTTCTAATATTTTCTGGCTGATTTCTTGTCCAATCGGATCAGATTTTCATCCTGTGTATCCAGCAATGAGGCTGATGAAAGACCCCGACAAATAATGCCATTTTCTTATTTTTTCCCCTTGGGTTTCAAACCATCAGCATTATCTCTAATCCACGGTTCCTTTACAGGACACTCTGGAAGCTATTTGTCTATTTTGTGAGTCTTTTAGTTGAATTAAAATTCAATCATAGGAAGGCTAAGGTCTTGGCACGGTATTTCATTGCTATAAAGGACACCAATAAGCTTCTACGAATATAAACTGGAACCTTCTCTGCAATTTCTAATCTTAGAGAGTTGGTTGCCCAGAAGACGGAGAAGTTCACTGTATCGCAGAGCCAGTAAGTATCAGACACAGTATTTGAACCCAAGACTAAACTCTAGTGGCTCCCTATAACTTCCAGAATGAAAGATAAAACCCTCCTTTGACCTTGCAAAGCCATTCAAAATCTAATAATCTAGGGGCAGCTGGGTAGCTCAGTGGATTGAGAGTCAGGCCTAGAGACAGGAGGTCCTAGGTTCAAATCTGACCTCAGACACTTCCCAGCTGTGTGACTCTGGGCAAGTCACTTGACCCCCATTGCCTACCCTTACCACTCTTCTGCCTAGAAGCCAATACACCAAAGTTAAGGGTTTAAAATTTAAAAAAAAAAAAAAAGAAAAGAAAAAAAAATCTAATACTCTAGTTCCTTCCTAATTTCTCAGTCTTCTTACACCCTGCCACATACTCTGAGATCCAGTAACACGGGTTCCCTGGCTCTTCCTCATGCGTACACTTTATCTCCAAACTCCAGGTATTTTCTTCCTTTTTTAAAAAAAACTTTTACCTACTATCATAGAAATGATGCCAAGTGTCAGTTTCAAGGCAGAAGAGTGGTAACCATTACGTAATTGGGGTTAAATGACTTGCACAGGGTCACACAACTAGGAAGTCTTGAGTTCAGTTTTGAATCTAGGACTTCCTTTCTATAGATCTGGTTTTCTCTCCACTGAGCCATCTCAGATTCCAGGCATTTTCATTGGCTGCACCCAGAACTGGAATTCTCTCCCTCTCCCTCTTCATTTCATCTCCTGGTTTCCCTTGACTTCCTCAAGTCTTAACTAAAGTTTCACTTTCAAGATGCCTTTCCCAGTCCTTCTTAAAGGTAAAGTCCTCCTTCTGTTGATTACCTCTTTATACTCTTATTTGATTTGCATGTTATCTTCCAGACTAGTCTGGGAGCTCCTTGAGAACAGGAGCTGTCCATTGACCTTCTTTCTATCCCCCATGTTTAGGACAATGCCTGGCATATAGTAGGTGCTTAATGAATGCTCATTGACTGACCAACCAACTATGTACCAAGCGTTATACTAAATGATGAGGATACAAAATAGGCAAAACATAGTCCCTGCCCTCAAGGAGCTTCCAAAGCTTTTGGCAGCAAGACTATTTCTGTATCCATCATGCAAAGCTGTCTCTGAAACCTGATGCTATTATCCATAAATCCACTTAAGAAGCTTGCTTGGGAGATATGACGTGTCCCCAGATGAGGATAAAGTAAGTAAATTCACACACAAACCTCAGTAAATCATAATATGCTCAAAGTAAACATGTGAGAGCATCTCTGCCAACCCCTCTGGGTTGTGAAACTCTCATTCTTCCCTTAAGACAAATCAAGGCTCATGCATGTCTGAGAACATACAAACCATGTCAATAGTTTTATCTATTTTGGAAACTATGGAAATAGTGTTATCTGTTTTGGAATTATGGAAAGATCATTTTCTTTCTTATTCTTTTATAAGGAAATACATGTAAATAGAAGTTGTAATGTTTTCTCCCCACACTTGGGTCTCTTAATCTTACCCCCCTTTAGAAACTTCTGGCCTGGGGTATCTAAAAGGGTAAGTGACTCTCCTGTGGTCACATAAACAGTAGATGTCTAGGGAAGTTAGATGGCTTGGTGGATAGAGAGCCAGGCCAGAAGATGGGAGATCCTGGGTTCAAATCTGGCCTCAGACACTTCCTAGTTATGTGACCCAATTGCAAAGCCCTTAATAGTCCTTTGCCTGGGAACCTATATTTAGTATCAATTCTAAGACAGAAGGTAAGGACTTAAGAAAACAGTAAATGTCTGAAGTAAGACTTGAACACGTGTCTTCCTAAATCCAAAGCCAGCCTTCTACTTATTGTATTATGTTAGTGCTAGTAAGTCCTAGAACCACAATGGCAAACCTATGGCACGCATGCCAAAAATGGCATGCAGAGACTACTCTGTAGGCACATGTAGGTCCCCAGCTTGGCTGGCTGGGAGCCTGGCACTGCCCCTGAATACAGAGGGGTTAGGACACTGCATATAGTCAGGAGCAGGGCACACAGTCAAGTGTGGAGCATGGAACTCAGTGGCAGACAGAGTACCACAGACGGTCTGAGGGTGAAGCATGGCACGAGGTCCCTAAAAAGTTCTAAAAGGCTCACCATCACTATGAAGCTTTGAAAGAAGCTTCTTGAAGGAGGATGTGGTATCTGAGCTGTCTTTTTGAAGGAAAACAAGGATTCTGAGAGGTGGAGAGTACAATGATGCCTTCAAAAACATCATGATTATAAAAGATGACATTTAAGGGGCAGCTAGATGGTACAACAGTCCCTGGAGACAGGAAGATCTGAATTAAAATGCAGCTTCAGACACCAGCTGTGTGATCCTGGGAGAGTCACTTAATCCCTACTGCCTCAGTTTCCTCATCTGTAAAATGAGCAGGAGAAGGAAATGGCAAACTGCTCCAGTGACTTTGCCAAGAAAACCCCAAATGGGGGTCATGAAGAGTCGGGCACAACTAAAAACTGACCAAAGTAGATTTGCAAAGCACTTTACAAACATTATCTCATTTGATTCTCATAATATTCCTGGAAGTATGTGCTATTATCATTCTGAGTCTCTGGAGACGAAGAAAAGTTTCTGAACTCAGAGGACGTAAGCTTAAATCACTCCTCTGCTGTTGACTACTTGCATGACCTTGGGCAAGTCACAATTTCCCTGGGCCTCAGTTTCCTCATATTCACATGAGAGATTTGTACTAGGTGCCCTTTGATGTTCTAGGCTCTACTCTAGAATCTTTGATCTGTGATCCTAGAAGTCAAGAAACAGCTTCATTCACCACAAATCCCACCCATCCACCACCACTCCACAGCACTATTTGATTTGAAGGGTTGTTCTAGCAATTAAATGTTAAAATGTTATGAAAATACCAGTTGTAATTACTAAAACATCTTCTTTTTCATGATTTTCTTTCATATTCACAATAACCGTGGAAACCAGATTTGGGCAGTTATTATCGAGCAAGCAACCATTGATTTGTTGCCTCCTGCGAGACAGGCACCGTGCGAGGAAATGAGGATACAAAGTGAGTGCAAAGGCTTCTGTGTGATTTTTAAAGCTTTTCACAGCCTGTCCCCTTCCTACTTTTCCAGTTGTTTTGTTTCTTTGTTTAACTCTTATTCGAGTATTCTATGATATAGCAATAATGACTTACTGACAGTTCCTCGAAAACAGATACTACATCTACCATCTCTGAGCTTTTGCACTGGCTGTGCCCTATTCCTAGAATGCTCCACCCCTCCCCCCTCCACTTGGTTTCCCTGGCTTCTTTCAAAACTCAGCTTCAATGCTAGCTTCTGCAAAAAGCCTTTCTTGGTCCTCCCATTGGCCAACACCTTCCCCTTCTCAGATAACTTTCCATGTTTCTGCATATATCCTCTAGGTACCCAGTGATTTAAAAGTGGTCTCCTCTAATAGAATATGGGGCAGTGAGGTGGTATAGTGGAGAGAGGGCCAGACCGTGACTCAGGAAGATTTATTTTCCTGAATTTAAATTTGAACTCAGATACTTTCTAGGTGAGTGACCCTGGGCAAGATCCTTAACCCTGTTTGCCTCAGTTTTCTCATCTGTCAAATGAGCTGGAGAAGGAAATGGAAAACTAGCTGTGTGGCCCTAGGCAAGTCATTTAACCCTATTTGCCTCGGTTTCCTCATCTGTAAAATGAACTGGAGAAAGAAATGGCCAACCACTCCAGTGTCTTTGCCAAAACTAACTGTAAATGGGGTCACAAAAAGTAGCGCATGGCCAAAAACTACTGAACAACAACAAAGAATAGAATATGGGCTCCTGAAGGGCAGTGAGTACTTCTGCCTTCTTCTGCATTCCCCAGAGCTGAGCATTAAGTCGGCACAAAGTAGGCATTTAATAAATGCTATCTCACAACAATGAAGCAGCCTTCCCCAAAGCAGCTTCTGCTACCTGAGCCTCAGACCTTCAAAAATCTATGCTTTGGAGGGCAGGTAATTGGGTCAGTGGATTGAGAACCAGACTTTGAGATGTGAGGTCTAGAGTTCAAATCTGACCCCAGATACTTCCTAGCTGCATGACCCTGGGTAAGTCACTTACTCACTTACCCAATACTTCTAAGACAAAAGGTAAGGATTAAAAAAAAAAAAAAGCTATGCTTTGCATGTTCCAGCTTCATTCCTGTGAGGATGGCAGATTGCTCCAGTAGGGTCCTGCCTTATTTGTCTAACAACTAAAATGGCCCCAGTTCCTTCCACCTGTTTGATGGTCAAGCCATAACAATAATGCTCTCTCACTGGTAAATGCAGCTCAGTGGTGTACTTAGAAGAGAATTACAGCCCTCCCTATGGAGACCTATTTGACCATATAACACAATAGCAACGCTAACATTATCTCCCAGAAAGATGCGCCTTTAATGTAACTGAGATACTAAAGAGCCTCAATGAGTTGTTGAGTACACTAGGATGCCTTTTCCTCCTGGCAAGGGCATCCGGCAGCAACCTTGATCCATTTGCTGTGAGGCCGGTGCCTTTGTCTCTCTGGCCCACTGCTCCGGGTGGAGGGATGGCCAAATATGCGATCACATCTGCCAGGTGGCACACCACAGCGGGGCTTCTGAAGAGCAAAATGGCACACTCACCGTCCATGACCCTAAAACGAGCATCTATAGATTGATGGCCATGTAATTCGATCTCGGAGCTACACTGCCCAGTGCCAGGGAGAGTCTTCTTCAAAACCTTTTCTGTAGCTAAATCAACAAGCAGGGGAGCAAAGACCACTGGTCCTGGAATCGAAAGACCAGCACCAACATTTCTCAGCTGTGTGATTCTGGGAAAATGGCCTCATCTCTCTGAACCCCAGCATCCTCACCTGAGAAATGGAGAAAGGGACCTTTGAGCATCACCACGCAGGGTGGGAAAATAGATAGAGAGCTGGTCTCAGAGTTGGAAAAACTGGACTCCAAGTCTCACACACATTGGCTTGTGACCCTAATTCAAACTCTAAGTCTGCCATTTGCTCCCTAGAAGATCTTGGATGATCCTCTCTCTGGGGCCTCAGTTTCCTCATTTGTAAAGTGAAGAGGCTAAATGAGGTGCCCTGAAAGATAACTTCCAGCCCTAAATCTACGATATAATAATGAAATCAATAAGTTATGTAGCACTTCAAGGTTCATGAAGCACTTTACATCTGCCATCTCATTTTGTCTTCACGACAACCCCGGGAGATAATTGTTATTATCCCATCTTACAGATGAGGAAACTAAGGTAGATAGAGGTTTAAGTGACTTGGCTAGGGTCACAAAGTTAGTAAGTATCTGAGGATGGATTTGAACTCAGGTCTTCCTGACTCCAAACGCAGCACTCTGTCTATCAACAGGACCACCCAAATACGTATGATTCTAGAAAGACACGGTAAATGAGGTCTCTAATTAGGCTATGCAAAGCTAAAATATGGAACACTTCATAAATTTGTGTGTTGGATGAGGACAATTTGTTCCAGCAACCATGTGGCTAAAACAGGCCATTCACCATCTTGATAACTTTCCAAAGAATGTGTACCCCAAGCATACAAAGACTTCCCCCGGCAGAAGGGGAAGAGGAGAACAGTTTGTTCCAATGACCATGAAGGTGGCCGAAACAGGCCATTCACCATCTTGATAACTTTCCAAAGAATGTCTACCCAAAGCATATGAAGACTTCCCCTGGCAGAAGGGGAAGATGAGAGCAATTTGTTCCAATGGCCATGAAACCTGGCACTGTGGAGAGCTTGGAACTTGGTCAGAAATCAAAGAAGCCAAGGTCATCCTTTGCATCCTGGGCCATCACCAGTTGTCCTCATTTTGTCCTGCCACCGGACTTTACTGACTCTGGAAGAGAGAGCACTTTGCCTATCTCTGCTTCACTGAAATCCGATTCATGGGCAAGTCAAGACATCATCCCAAGAGGTCACTGGTCTTCTTCAAAAATGAAGGATGAACAACAACAATCAAAGATGAATTATGGTTACCGAAAATATTTAACATAAGCATCTACTAATCGCCATACTGACATGTGCCATTAGCATAGGAAGACAAAAGCTGATATTTCTGTCTCTGCTGAAAAATGACTAAGTTGTGATTCTAGTTAAAATACTTGAATTTAAGTCCCATCTCTTCCACTTACAAAGTTCATGGACTTGGAGAAACTGAGTTATAAAGAGTAAAAACCAATAGAGGTTGGCTGGGTAGGTGGCTCAGTGGCTTCAAACACAGGCCTAGAGACAGGAGGTCCTGGGTTCAAAATTTAGACCTAGACACTTCCTAGCTGTGTGATCCTGGGCAAGTCTCTTAACCTCCATTGCCTAGCCCTTACAGCCCCTCTGCTCTAGGACCAATACATAGTATTGATTCTCAGAACGGAGGTAAGGATTTAAAAAGAAAAACAGCAGAACAAAACTGTTTTTGAAACCAGATATATTTTAATAAAAGACTTTGAATGAAAAAAAGCCTGATTGGCATCATTATCCATTTCTCAGGTGAGAAGGTGGTTAGGGCACAGAGGAAAAAATGTCCAGAGAATCAGGCGTAGAAAAAACCTTGAGAAGAATGAAGTAATAAACAATGGCTGACCTGGAAGCTTCCTAAAAAGGAAGATCCCAGGAGGAAGTAACTAATTTGAAGCAAGGATGCAAATGCTGAAAGGAATGATGAACTGGAGGAATTCCATGTGAACTGGAACAACCTCCAGGAATTGATGCAGAGCAAAAGGAGCAGAACAAGGAGAACATTGTTCACAGAAACCAAAACATTTGTGGCATAATCAAATGTAACACACTTTTCTACTCATAGCAATGCAGTGACCCAGGACAACTCTGAGGGACTTATGAGAAAGAACACTATTCAAATCCAGAGAAAGAACTGTGGGAGTGGAAATGCAGAAGAAAAAAACACTTCCTTGATCACATGGCTTGATGGGGACATGATTGGAGTTTTGATGTCTAAAGACTGGTCTACTGCAAATATGAATAATATGGAAATGGGTTTTGAACAATAATAACCCAGTGGAATTGCTTCTCAGCTCTGGGAGGTGGATGAGGGAAGAAGGGTAGGAAAAATCATGAATTATGTAACTGTGGAAAAATATTCTAAATAAATAAAATAAAAATAAAAAAAGAAGAGAGGGCTCAAAGGCAGGGAAGGAGTCTCCCAAGTTGAGAAGATTGCTGGGATTTGGTGGAGAAAGGAATTAGGACCAAAGTCTGGAGAAGAAAAGCTGCCTTGGGAAGGAGGTAATCCAACCCAGCTGTGGCCTTTATGGAAAAGTGGATGGCCACATTCCATCTGTATTATAAGGGGGGGGGGGGAAATCTTTTACAGGTATGGATTGCCTGAGAGGGCTTCTGAGGTCTTTTCTGACGTGAGGTTCTGTCTTTCTTAGCAAGGGGCTGGAAATATGATAAAAATTATGTAGCCCCTGCCCTCAAGGAGCTTATATTCTACTGGGATTAATAGTCATACATCCAGAATAAACAACAATCGAGTCTTTACAACAATAATACATACGAAAATCCCTTAAAATCAGGCCAATCTCCAGATGAATGCCAAATATTTGGATTTGAAAAAGATATTAACCCAGCTGTTAATGTCCTATACATATAACTCCAATTAGTGAACAAACAGACTTGAATTTAGCTGGATTAGTACCTCCCTGAGCCACATTGGCAGGAGGCACTTCAATTTATTCAGCAAACACTTATTAGGCGCCTATAGAGAGCTGCAGACTAAGTAACTGGGGTGGGAGAGAGGTACAACATTTAGTACCTATAGACTAAGAGGAAAATAAGACATGCATGAAAAATATGCAGATATATACTAAGCACACTAGATAGAGACAAAGCAAGTACCATATAAAGCCCAAGAGAGAAGGTTAGCATCACTTGAGGATGTTGGAGGGTTAGGGGGAGGAGGCTTCCTGGAAGAGGCGGCATTTCATGGGAATCATAAAATCACAGCTGGATAAGAGCAAAGAAGCCACTTAATTCAACCCCCTCCTTTGACAGAGGAAAAAAGGGGAAGCCCAAAGGGATTAAGAGATGTTTCCAAGGAAAGACAGCTATTAAGTGGTAGGTCTGGGATTCTGATCCATGTTCTCTACCTCCCAACCCAGGGCTCTTTCCACTGTATCCACCCCGGCTTCTTTTGAAGAACGGTAGGCATTGCTCAAGCAAAGAGAAGGAAGAGGAGCATTTTAGGGATGGAGGTAATATATAAAAATGTATAAACATATGGGAAATGTATAAAATGTAATGCATTAAAAATTAAATTCATGCAGGCAAAAAAGTACAGAGTATGTCCAGGGAAAGGAGCCTGTTCCAGTCTCACCACAACAGAGAGCAAGAATAGGAGAATCATCTACGACTCTAACGGTAGGGAAACGCCGATTTGTGGAGGGCTTTGAATTTCAGGGTATAAGGAAGCCACTGAGATTTCTAGGCAGAGGAGGGATGTGACTAGACTTACATACAACTCTTACTCTGACAGCTTAAGGAAAGGCTGGATGAACAAGAGCCAGAGAGAGTGAAGGTGGGAAGACCTCGATTCCAGGGCAAGTAAAGGAAACTTTCTCAGTCCCGTCTGTCGGCATCACAGGCTTCAGAAAAGAGACCTCTAACTCTTTCAATCGCGAGTCATCTGTCACTTTTCTGAAGGAGAAAAAGAAAACAGCCCTGACTGCTGTGCTTCAGATGGGGACCAAAGAGCGAGGGAAAAAAAGATCAAAGTCGATACCCAGAAACATCTAACAGGTGGGGGCCTCCTCTGATGGCTTCTGATGTCAACTCAAACGAGGTGAGGAAGGCAAACGAAGACAGGCTGATAATGTGTCCTAGCTAAGGGAGGAATGATGGGAGCCTGATAGCAGAGAGAATCAATTGGACAAAAGCCTAAATTCTGCTCTCGTACAGTCTCCGGTTTTCTCTGTAAGCAGAGAGTAGATTACAGAGACAATCCACACTCCTTTGATAAAGGCTTTTAACCGGTGATCTTCTCCCTCTCTATTAGCCCTCCTTGCTCAAGGGAAACCTGGAATTATGCCGTCCTGCCTGCCCATGATCTCTTCTTTTCCTTGTGCAGAAAGATGGGCATTTTACAATCAAAATGAAAACTTAAAATCTGGCTCCAGGATTAATCCACATTCCTACCCTTCTTGCAATCAATGAATCGATCCAATTAACTCAACAAGTATTTTTCAGGCAGTAACTATGTACCTGGTTTGGGGAAGAAGACCACGATGGGTGGCCAGATGGAATGGCGAAATGGAGGCTGAAGAAGTCAAAGAATCTGGCCTGGAATAAACACTTGATGACTGTGACTTTGGACAAGTCACTGAATCTCTGTATGCCTCAGTTTTCTTATCTGTAAAATGAGTGGGGTGGCCTCAAATGCCCCTACCAGCCCTACATCCATGAAGCTAAAATAAGTCTCAGCCTCGAGGCGTTTATAATGGACTAGAGGGAAACCCAGAAAAGTAAATGCAACCTCAACAGAGAACAGAAACCAATTAAACTAGCCTAACTGTTAGTTCCCTAAAATCAACATTCCATCTCTCATCTCCACACCTTTGTCTAGATTGGCACCATACTGGAAATGCCTTCCTGCTTTCACCTTAGAATCCCTAACTTCCTACAAGGTTCATCTCAGGTACTGCCCCCCATGGGAATTCTTTTCTGACCCCAGATTTATCAGTTCTCTCTCTTTCCCCACCGGGAAATGATTATGTATATCTTAATCTCTTTTGTTGTTGTTTAGTCAATTCACCTGTTTCTGACTCTCCTTCACCCCTTTTCAGGGTTTTCTTGGCAGAGACACTGGAGAGATTTGGCAATTCCTTCTCCGGCTCATTTTACTGATAAGGAAATTGAGGGGAAGAGAGTGAAGTGACTTGCCCAGGGTCATGTAGCTAATAAGTATCTGAGGTCATATTTGAACTCAGGACCTCCTGACTCTAGGTCTAGCCTCTCTCCATTCCACCACCAAGCTGTCCCAATCTCTTTACATAATAACAGTAGCTAACATTTATATAGCATTTACTATGTGCTAAGCATTGCACTAAGTACTTCACAATTATTATCTCATTTAATTCTCATAACAATCATGAGAGTTTGCATGGCGTATCCCCCAATAAAATCTAAGCCTTTTAGGATAAGGGTTGATTATTGTTACATTTTCCCTTTGTGCTTCACATATAAGTGCTGGTTATATTATACTGTAAATAGTAATAATAATAAAAGCTAGCAGCCAGTCAGTGAACATTTATTAAGTGCCTAGCTTATACTAGGTGCCAAAGACTGTGCTAAGTACTTTACAAATATTATCTCATTTGATCCTCACAACAACTCTTCGAGGCAGGTACCATTATCATCTCCATTTTACAGATGAGGAAACTGAGACAAAAGGTGACGTGACTTGCCCAAGGTCCTATAGCAACTAGTAAGTATCTGAGGCTGGATTTGAACTCAGGTCTTCCTGACTCCAAGTCCCATACTTTATCCAGTAGCCAATGTAAAAATTAAATTAAATTAACACTCTGGTCCTTAATTTCCATAGAGTTTATTAATATTTACTTGAATAAAGAGGCCAGATAGATATAGAGCTACTTAAGACTGTTCTAATCTCACCATGTGTCTCTCTACCGCATGGCTCTCTATCATCATCCTTTCACTGTACTTTATTTGTATGGTTTTTAAAATATTTAAAATATTTTTTAAATTCTTTTTAATTTAAAAGTTAAAAAATTAAATTAAAAAATTTTAAATTATTTTAAATTCATATGGTTTAAAAAATAAAATATTTGTATGTATTTAAAAAATAAAATATTTGTATTGTATGAGTAGCACACTGGCTGGTGTATGGTAAGCATTTGAATGTTTGTTTTTGTTTTGTCTTTTTTCCATTCATTTACTCAATGGAGCTCAAAGGGAAATGGCCCTGGAACATTTCTCACTATCCTACTATTACTCCTTTTAATCCATGTTCTATAAACTATTAAATAGGTAGATAAAAATAACTGACTTTTAGAGTTGAATAAAATATATATATTTTTTAATATTCTAAAATCTCCTCCTCTGTGGCTCATGGAGAGCATCCTCGGAATGAATTCAGTAGTAGTTTGGATAACCACCATGATCCATACCTTATCCCATTCCCTCAAGGAAACTCTGCCGAGTCTTAATTCTTTAAGAGCATTTTTCATTACATGAAGCTTAGAAATTGTGATTATTTATTATAATTAAATGTTTTTTTTAATTTTTAAACCCTTAACTTCTGTGTATTGACTTATAGGTGGAAGATTGGTAAGGGTGGTTAATGGGGGTCAAGTGACTTGCCCAGGGTCACACAGCTGGGAAGTGTCTGAGGCCGGATTTGAACCTAGGACATCCTGTCTCTAGGCCTGGCTCTCAATCCACTGAGCTACCCAGCTGCCCCAATTAAATGTATTTTTAAATCAAATGCTGTTGCTGTTGTTGTTTTAATGGATCGGTGTTATTCCCAGGCAACCGTGGGCAATACGTGTTCATACGTTTAATGATCCAATCCCAGTATAGACGATTCAGAGTATTATTAGGTTTGGGGATTTTATAAGTCAGCAACAGGAGTAAATCCTGATATTCTTCGAGACTGTCTCAAGCTCAGCTTGGAATTTTGGAGCTAAAGTAGCCGTTAGAATTCTGAGGTGGATTTGAGGCAGAGATGCCCAACTGTCGCTGGACTCACTCTCTCCCTCTGAGATTTCTGGGCTAAGCAGGTCTGGAAAGGTGCTTTTTCCTGAGCTCCCTGGCAATTCCCTGTGAATTTTTTTGGGAATTTTCCCCCCACTTTTGGGAATACCAAAGTGGCAGTTTGGGAAGAGAGAGGTGACTGGTTGGCAGTGGCTGAAGTGAACACACTGACAGAGAGAAGAAAAGAAGATCTTTTTCTCTGATCTCTGTGAGAAAACAGAGAAAGTAGCCTTCTCAGGCTGGTAGCCATTTCTACCTCAACCAGAACCAACTTTTGACTAGACTGGCAGTATAACAGTTGCGGAAATACCAGCTGGAGACAGTATTTTTAAGATTCATATATTATTTTATAAGATATTGGAAATGGGCGTAGATAGATAGATTTTGGGAAGATGGTGATAAGGAGGAAAGAGAAGGTCCGGTTGTCCAGACAGAAGGTCCGTGAGGGCCTTGGAAGTTGGGCGTGTTTGAAGTTAGAGACCCCATAGTTTTTAGGGAACCCCTTATCCTTGAACCCTGTTATCTTTCATTTCCTTACAACTTTAAGATATTAAATTCGAGCCCAAGAGTGTATCAATTGCTCAACTTCAGCAGCTAATCTCCTTTATCAACAACTAAGAAGAAATTATAAAGATGAGGATATAGTTTCAATAATATCCTTACAAGTTTATTGGTTTATTGGCTCTCCAGGATGTTTTGAGGTCCGTCCTTAAAAAGAGTGGATTAGTCATCTGTCAGACCATAAAAAGTGGTGAGCTTCTAATGTATAATTCTAGCCTCCAGGGCATGTCTTGCTTGGTACTCCATAGGTACTCAATTTTGACAGCTTAGGCAACGTATGTTGCACTGTCTCTACTATTTCCTTGCAAAATCTACATTGATTGGTAATTCCAGGCTCTTTACAAATTGTTGTTTTTGTTTTTCTATCCAGATGTACCAAAAAAAAATCTAGATGTGTTTATTTCATTGGCATAAAAATCTTGTACCAAGGAAGTGCCCTTTACCAGTACAATTAAGCAATTGTTCTTCAACTTCCAAGCCTTGGTTTAGCAAGAGATTTAAATGACTTGCTCAAAGTCTTAAAGGCAGCATAAGTCTAAAGCAAGAACTAAATGGAGATCTTTCTAGCCACAGCTAGCTCTCCTTCCATAAGGAAATTTCCATCTCCCACGTAGCCTCACTGATTGACACCTCCTTTTCTATGACATCAGATGTGGAAAACCAATCAGATCATGGCTGAGCCAAACCTACCTTTTGCTACAAAAACTCCTAGCTGTGGTTCATTTCCAGTTTGCTCCAGGAAGTGGGCAGCCTAGTTTGGGACATGGGCTGGTGGTTACTAGATCCTAACAAGTTGGATCTGGTATGGGCTGGTAGAAAGAGTTTGGCACTGGCAGGTCTGCATTAAAATCTTATCTATGGGGGCAGCTAGGTAGCACAGTGGATAGAGTGCCAGGCCTGGAGTCAGAACGACCTGGGTTCAAATATGACTTCAGACACTTCCTAACCCTGTGACCCTGGGCAAGTCACTCAATCCCAACTGCCTCTTCTGTCCTAGAATTGAGGGTTTAAAAAAAAATCCCATCTATACTACTAGCCACCTTTGGAATCTTGAGTAAATCACTTCCTCTGTTTAGTCCTTCAATTCCTTATCTGCTTTTAGGTAAAATTAAAGAGATTGGGCCAGATGACCCATAAGATCATTTCCGGGTCTAAAGCTATAAAATTTGACTCTTGCTAGCTGTATGACCTTGGGTAGGTTACTTTCCTTCTCTGGTTTCATTCTCTTTGCGACTAGTGACTGGCATATAGATTGATTCCTTTCCTGAGCTCTTGCTTTATCATCTGCAAAATGAGAAGACAAAACTAGATGGTTCCTGAGGTCCCTCCAGCTCTTATCTGTTATCGTGTAGAGCAGCCCTCTCATGTCAGCTTATAGACTCCAAATCAATTAGGTCACAAGATCTTAGATTCAGAGCTGATGAGAACTCCAAGACAATTGAATCCCACCATTCACATTTTACAGATGGAGGGACCTAAGACTAGATAGTCACTGAACAATGACTTGCCCAGGGTCACACAACTAGTAAAAATACATGTCTGAGGTTGGATTTGAAGCCAAAAGTGTTTGAGGTATGTTGGGTGTCAGAGTAGTGACCTCAACCATTTGTCACAGTGATGAAGAGGATGGCCAAGAGAGCTATACATACCTTAGACCACCAGAGCCAAGCAGGGTCCTTTATACAGAACTCTTATGAACCCCCTTTCTCTTCCTGCTAAGAACAGAAGATCATCTCAGCCAACACACCTGACCACACTGTGTGTCCTATCTCTTAGGTAGAGTTTCTTTTGAGCTGGTCTGGATTCTGCCACTGACCGTGACCCAGCCCTCTTGTAGCCGGTGTGTGTAGCTAGCCCCCTCCCCATCCTAGTAGCATCTGTAGCATCCCACAACCTGACAGATAGACCCCTTCTCATTACCTTGTTCATCTCTAGTTAAAAATTACATGACCTTCCTCCATCAGTTCAATTCACACTAAGGGATGCCAAGACAAAAAATGAAAAGTGTCCATCCTGAAAGAACACACTATATTTGCCTGGAGGGTGGGGTTGAGAGAATCATTCCTATTTATATGAAATGTAAAATAAATAGTCATTTCAGGAGCGGAAGCACATAGACAAGTAGGGGAACAGGGAAGACCTCTTATAAGAAATAGGATAGCATGTTAGGGCCCTGGGCTTGGAGTTAGGGACACCTGATTTCCAACCCTGTCTCAGGCACTCCTGGCTGTATGACCCTAAGCAGGTAAGTTTAACCATTCAGATCTTCATCTGTAAAAGAGAAAGTGGAAAGGCTCAATAGTATCTAAGGCAGTGATGGTGAACCTTTTAGAGAACAATAAGATCTTCATCTGTAAAAGAAAAGGTGTGAAGGCTCAATAGATCTAAGTGATGGTGAACCTTTTAGAGAACGAATGCACAAACTGTACCCTCATGCCACATATGAGCTGCCCCCCTTAACCTAGACAGGAAGGGAGGATGCCCTCCCATTGGACTGCTGGGCAGAGGAGAGATCGATTTCCTCAGACACAGTGGAGAGGGGGGAAAGGAACAGCCCCCTCCTACCCCCCCCCCAATAAACATGCCATAGGTTCACCAAAAGAGTTCTAAGGCAAGGATTCTTTATCTGGGGTCAATGAACTTAAGTTGGAGGGAGGGGTAGTTACTTTTTGATAGCTATATTGCAGTATGATTGGTTTCCTTTGTAATCTTATACATTTTATTTTATGCAATTAAAAATATGATCCTGAGAAGGGGCCCATGGGCTTCACCCAACTTACCTAAATGGGCTAGAACACAGAAAAGGTTAAGAGTTCAAGTTCCCAAGTCTTTTCCAGCTCTGTCTGTGATTCCATCATCCATGAATCTTGCACAGAGTACCGCTGGTGCCAGAGGTTCGACAGAAGTAAAAAAAAAAAAAAAAGGAGAAAGCATTCCAAACACAAGAGATAGCCATGGTGAAGGCTCCAAGGCAAGAGATAGAATGTCATGGATTGGGGCTATCGAGCAAGATGTAGGAAAATGACAATGAACTTGTAAAAATGGGGTTAGAGCAGGCTGTGAGATTCCCTGTAATAGCTTGACATCATGATCTATCTAACTCCTCATCAGGGTCCTCTCTTTTTCCCTGCAATCATCCATATCACAATATCCCAAGTGGATGGGATCTAGGGCTCATCTTAGGGTCGGTGAGTAAGAGAAAAGAGAAGAGGACCCTGTGCTGAGTTCGGTAGCCATTCAGAATTTTTTTCACAATGCCAGAGTCAAAGAGAGACCAACAGAGCTTTCCCATCATTGGAAAAAGGGGGAAAGGGTAGGAAACCTGGAACAGGTCTAAGTGTCTAGACTCTGGGGAAAAGATAAGGCACATTAAAAATAAGGAGGCAGCTGAAAGAAACTTCATTGGCAAAACTGGTGGAAACGGTGATATTGCAGCACACTGAATTTGTCACTTCTGATAAAAAATAAAAATAAACTCTCTCCTGTAAAACCTCTGCATTTCAACCGGTTCAAAACAGACTTCTAAGCACATGAAATATAGCTGGCTCTTTTCCCAAGATCCAGGCATCCTTTCTGCAGCAGAAACTGGAGAACCAAAATTTATTTTTCTCTTCCGCAGCAGAGGGGGATTCTAAATCTTTCTGCTTGGCAGAGTTGGGTCCATGCCATGGCATGCCAATGAGTTATTTGGGACCCCTGCCTTGCCATGCCAACTGGGGTGTTTGCTTTCTGCTGTGGTCCCATTCCTTTTTGAAAAAAATAAAAAGAAATTTATCAAAAGAAAAGCTGTTTCTTCTTCCACTTTCTCAATTACCACACTCCTGGGGCTCACTGATTCCTAGGACTGAAATGGCTTCTATGGGAAAACCTCTCCCTGTTTTATCTTCTCTCGTATCACTCCTGTAACTTCACATCTTCAAAGGGCTGAGCTAATCTCTGTTTCCTCCTTTTCGATAAGATTGAAAGGACACACTTTCAACAATAAACAAGCAATTTTTTCCATTCTTACCTTTGTAAGTATGAGTTTTATGATTTTTACTACTGCCAACGGCAGATAAGAACTAGACTATATTTTGAATGTTCTTTATCCTTCCATACAATTCAATAAACATTTTCTAAGTGTTTGTTATATGCCAGGCACTATGCCAGGTGGATCAGAGTTGAGACCTGGACCCCACACTGCTGGACAGCAAGAAAAACAAGACCCTACCCTCAATGAATTAATGTTCTACTAGAGTGGAAAGGTGGGGGTACAAATGATTATTTTTAAAAAAAGGAAGGAAGGAAGGAAGGAAGGAAGGAAGGAAGGAAGGAAGGAAGGGAGGAAGGGAGGAAGGGAAGGAGGGAGGGAGGGAAGAAATGTGGAAGGGAGGAAGGAAGGGAGGAAAGGAAGAAATGAGGGAGGGAGGAAAAGAGGAAGGGAGGGAGGAAGGAAGGAAAGAAGGAAGGAAAGAAAAAGAAAGAAAGGAGGGAGAAAGAAAGGAAGGAAAGAGAAAAGAAAACCTTGGGACTTATTTACCAAGGAATGAACAATAATAATAGCACTTTAAAGTTTACAAAACTCTTTTCAGATATTATCTCATTTGATCCTTATGGCAATCCTAGGAGGTAGGCGCTATTATTATCAATCCTATATTATAGATGAGAAAACTGAGGCTGCACAGTTAGATCTCCTATTTCCTCTCCTCTCCATCCTCCCAACACAGAAATGTGGTTGATGAGATCAGTTAGCCCATGCCTTCCTCTCCTGCTTCCCGACCTATTTCTGATCGATCCTAGGATATGATACAAGATGGTTAGCAGGGCATTTAAAATTCTCCACAATCAATTCCCAATTCCCTTTCCAGGCTTCTTACATATTTTCCCCTTTCAGTCAAACAAGCAGCCTGCTAGCAGTTCCCTTAAACTTCCATCCCCCCAACTTCCTAGCCTCTCCATAAGATTCCCTGTGTCTGGAATGTTCTTTACCTCTTGCCTCAGAATTCCTAGCTTTCTTCCAAGCCTAGCTTAGGGGCCACCTGCCACAAGAGACCTTTCCTAAACTTCCCCAGTTATTAGCACTCTCCTCTTTTTTTTTTTTTTTTAACTCCTTCCTTCTGTCTTAGAATCAATTCTGTGTATTGCTTCAAGGGAGAAGAGGGGTAAGAGCTAGGCCAGTGGTTCCCAAACTTTTTTGGCCTTCTGCCCCCTTTCCAGAAAAAATATTACATAGCCCCCTGGAAATTAATTTTCTTTTAAATTTTAATAGCAATTAATAGGAAAGATAAATGCACCTGTGGCCATCACCACTTTCCTGGATCGCTGCAGCACCCACCAGGGGGTGGTAGCGCCCACTTTGGGAATCACTGGGCTAGGCAATGGGGGTTAGGTGACTTGCCCAGGGTCACATAGCTAGGAATTGTCTGAGGTCAAATTTGAATCCAGGACCTCTTGATCTCTACACCAGGCTCTCAATCCACTGAGCCCCAAGCTGCCCCCACGGCTCTTCTTTTGAAACTGTATATAGTTGCAGCTTAATAATTATTAATATAACTAAATTCAATTATTATTGTTTTGACTATCCTTTAAAACAAAAAATCCCTAGGTTTATCTTTTTTTTTTTTTTAATGAAAATTTTGAGATTGTGTTAAAAACCAAGCAAGTTGGAATTTTTTGGGGAGGATAATGGAGGGAGGGAGAGGGTCAGAAGTCTGTATCTTTGAACCTGTCTGTAGGAAACATTTTCTCATAGCCCCTGTGTTTTGTGAATGGTAGCATCTCTTGTTTGTTCTGTAATGGCAGACAGGGAGGGCATGAATGACTCTGAAGGTACAGCCCCTCCAAGGTAAAGGGAACAGCTTGCTTCCTGAATATTTTATGAGATTTTGGTATTAGAACAACATTTCTGATTCAGGAACATGATGATCTGGGAACAATAGAAGAAAGGGATGAAAGAACTGATGGCAAAAATTCTTGCAAAATATTAAGCTTGATCAAACAACAACAGTAAAAAGATCTGGACACTTTCCTGAGGATTAAACAAAAGGGAAGGCAGCAAAACCTGAGGAGATTCCCTTTTATCCCAGACTGTGTCAAATAACATTTAAAAAATATTAACATTTTTATTGATTGAATCTATTGGATGTAAATAAGAGGGGTTAATTTGCAACACAGTTCATTTGTTTGGAAGTTTTAGGTACATTTGGTTCATTTCTATGAGGAGGGAGTGAATAGGGAAGTCAAGCTGAAAAGGTCCTTAGTGAGCCACCAGTCCCAAACGGCAGGAGATAGAATTTGGGATTTGGAGTCAGAAAGACCTGATTTCAAATATTGTTAATTATGTGATCCTGGGCAAGTCACTTAAACTCTTAGGCTCAGTTTCCTCACCTGTAAAATGGGGACAATAATTAAAAAATAAAAAACTTGTATCATCTGTCTTAAAATCAATACTTTGTATTGGTTCCAAGGCAGAAGAGCAGTAAGGACTAGGCAACTGTGGTTAAGTGACTTGCCCAGAGTCATACAGCTAGAAAGTGTCTGAGATCAGATTTGAGTCTAGGACCTCCCATGTCTAAGCCTAAGCATCCACTGAGCCACTTAGCTGCCCCAACCCTTCCCTTCCCTTCCCTTCCCTTCCCTTCCCTTCCCTTCC
>NC_058130.1:749347369-749357629 GCF_016433145.1 Gracilinanus agilis
GAAAAAGCAGCCAATTGTAGACTATATTGAGTTGACTGAGTGATACAGTGTATAGAGCACTGGACTTGGAATCAGGAAAACTCAAATTCATGAGTTTAAATCTGACCTCAGGCATACTAGCTCTGTGACCCTGGGCAAGTTACTTCACCCTATTTGCCTTGGTTTCTTCATCTATAAAAGGAACTGGAAAAGAAAATAGCAAACCACTCCAGGATCTTTGCCAAGAAAACCTCAAATTGGGTCATGAAGAGTTGGACATTACTGAAATGGCTGATCCTAGACTAAAAGGTACAAAGTACTTAGGACTAGATGATGATGGTATCACTATTCCTTGTTGGTCAAAAAATATCTGAGATATAATCATAGTAATAATAATTTTGTTTTTTAGTTGTTTCAGTCATGTCAGACTCTTCATGATGCTTTTTGGGATTTCTTAGCAAAAATACTGGAGTTCAGTTTGCCATTTCCTTCTCCAGTTCATTTTACAGATGAGGAAACTGAGGCAAACAAGGTTAAGTGACTTGTTTAGTCACAGGGCTACTATCTGGAGCCAGATTTGGACTCAGATCTTCCTGACTCTAGGCTAGGTCTGGCACTTCATCCACTGTACCACCAAACTGCCCACAAATAATGGTTAGCATTATACAATGTTTTAAAGTTTGCAAAGCCCTTTGAAAATGTTCTCCCATTAATCCTCACCCCATCTCTGGGTGGTAGGTGCTATTATTATCCCCTAAAGGAGAAAAGGAAGTATTAGAGGCTAAATGATTGGTTCAGAGAAATTTGAACCTAGCAACTTGCCAGCCTTCAGTGCACAATATCACATTTGCGGAAGGGCATTGATTACCTACTACTACATCACTGGCTTCCTTCCAATAATATCATGGAGATTGGGGTATAGATTTAAAAACCTCGAGGTGGGAAAACTCAAAGACACTGAGATACAAGTTAATCAACATCATGCAGCCGCCCCATTCTGGAAAATAAAAATACACGTTCTAAATCTCCTGGGGAAATTCATCTGCGATCTTGGGCGTAGAAGTTAAGATGGAAAGAGAAAGAAAGATTGTTCCAGAGGGGGCTCTTCGACCGGGGCGAGGGGACTGGGGAAGAAGATGATATTGTTGTTCCTGGATGGGTGATTGGAGGTTTTCTTTGAACACTGTATCATGTCAGCATTCTCTGGGACTCAGGAATACCCTTTTGTCTCTATTATAGCTCCAAATTGGCTATCCATCCAATTGGCCCTCTTATTAAGGCAGCAATCATTATATACCTCTGGGTTTCATACCCCTTCTCCTCAGCCCGCTCTTCAAGTTCAGTCTGAGGGTCACGAATATCAGAATGTGGCAGGAGGGCACAGTATATGTGTCCCTCCCAATGGGGCCAAAGCACAACTGCTTCCATAGAACGAGCTCTAATCCGGTCCCCCAATAAAGAAGGATTGTAGATTTAGACATGGAATGGAATACCACGAATATGTAGTTCAGCTTCCACATTTTCTAACTGAGGAAACGAGATCAGAGAGGTTTAGTGAATCTAAGGTTACATTGTTAGTAAAAGAGGTAGAATTTGAACCCAGGTCCTCTGACTCCAAATCTAGTGATCCATCCAAATTGCCTCCCCAGGTCTTACATCCGCTCTCAAGTAGAGGGGAAAATCTATTCTTAACATCAAACAAAATTTCAGTTAGAAGGGATCTCGGGAACCATTTAATAATAATAATAATAAAATGTTTTGCCACTGTTCAGTCATTTTAGTCATGTACAAATTTTCATGACCCCATTTGGGGTTTTCTTGGCAAAGATACAAGAGGGGTTCACCATTTCTTTTTCAGCTCATCAGATAGGTGAGGAAACTGAGGCAAACAGGGCTAAGTGATTTGCCTAGAATCCCACAGCTAGATTTGAACTCAGGGAGATGAATCTTCCTGACACCAGACCTGGCTCTCTATCCATTGCTCCACTTAGCTGCCCCATTTAATCTGAACTGTACCAAAAAAGAATCCTCCCCACAATACACTGGAATAAGTGGTCATCTCACCTTCGTTTGAAGTATTCCCAATGAGGGGAAACCTACAGTTCATTTTGCTTTTTTTTAATTTTTTTAAACCCTCACCTTGGAATCAATACTGTGCATTGGCTCCTAGGTGGAAGAGTGAGTGGTAAAGGTAGGCAATGGGGGTCAAGTGACTTGCCCAGGGTCACACAACTGGGAAGTGTCTGAGGCCAGATTTGAACCTCTCATCTCTAGGTCTGACTCTCAAACCACTGAGCTACCCAGCTGCCCCCTCATTTCGCTTTTGAATAAGTCTCACTGGCAAGAAGAATATGTTTGTTTGTTTTTTCTCCCCTTCTATTAAGTCCAGATTTTCTTCTTTGCAAAGTGTGAATGTAGAAAATCAGTGCAATAAAGGACCTTCAAGGCCTTCTTGTCCAGACTCCCACCTAGCACAGGAAACGCCAGCCTTTCAAAGAACAAGTAAACACCCTCGGCAGGAGGAAGGAGAATCTGAACAGGTTTTGCTCTCTAGGTTGCTCTTTTCTTCTGAAGATAACACTATTCAACTTTCTACCAGGCAGTTATATCCGGTTACAAGCACGGGGCCATTATCTAATATTGTCATCATTTTTTTTCTTCATTTCCATCTGTGAGGAAAATGGTCCAGGTTATTCTATCAGATGGTGTTTTAAATGAGCTCTGATATACATATAAAATCCAAACTGACAACAGTGATTACAGAGGGGACCTTGGGAGAAAACTGGGAGGCCCTGAAGATGCCTGGAAGGGATAAAACGGAAAGTAAATGTCCATCCAAGCTCGCTGAGGCCAAATGAAACAACGGCTTCCCAACCCAGATGCAGCTATAGAGATCCACAGTTTAATCTAATCACTATAATAGTGCCAAGAAATCCACAACGTGATTCGATACAAAAAGCACTCTTTACGCACCTACTATGTGCTAGTCACTCTGGTGGCCACTGGAATACAAGGTCCAAGTCAAAATACATCCTGCTCTTGAGGAACTTATCTTCGACTGGAAATCCAAAACCTTCCCTTCCTTAAAAATGCTGTCAGTCAAATCTGACCTCAGACACTCCCCAGCTGGGTGACCCTGGGCAAGTCACTTGACTCCCATTGCCAACCCTTACTGCTCTTCTACATTTGAGCCAATACACAGTATTGATTCTAAGATGGAAAGTGAGGGTTTTAAAAAAGAAAAAGAAAAGGAAATGCTGTCAGGCGGCAGCTGGGTGGCTCAGGGAATTGAGAGCCAGGCCTTGAGACGGGTTCAAATCTGGCCTCAGACACGTCCCAGCTGTGTGACCCTGGGCAAGTCACTTGACCCCCCATTGCCTACCCTTACCACTCTTCTGCCTTGGAACCAATACACGGATTGATTCTAAGATGATTCTAAGAGCTTAAAAAGAATGCTGTCCAAAATGGCACTTCCTTCTTCATCTCTGAGCTTCCACAGAATGGCCTTGAACATATACTGACATGCTATTGATCTAATACATACTTTCATCAGGATTAAGAATTCCCAAGGTGGGAACACCGAGCCCCCCACCAATGCAGATCAGCAATTCATTTGTGACTTAGATTCTTAGAAAGTTTCCAGGGGCATAGCGTGGTTAAACGACTTACCAATGACCATACACCCAGAAGGCATCAAAGGTAGCATAAATTATGTACAGCTCTAAGGCTGGCAAATGTTAGCGTGTGAGTGATTTGAACCCAGGACTTTTCTGACTGCAAGTCTGGGATACTTTCTGCTCCATCACATGGCCTTTCTCATTATTATTACCTGCTATTATTATCTTATACTAGAACACAAGGTTAATGAAGGTCATTGATTCATTCATTCAGATTAAATCTTGGGGGGAAAAACGTCCTTAGGTAACGTTCTCTTACAGCAAACAGATAAGAAGAATTTCTAATTAGAATACAGCTATCAGATGTTGGCATGTAAATATACACTTTCGAAGCAGCTGAAGACACTGAAAGATTTATTTTCATATACTTTAGCCATTCCTCTGCAATCCTGTTCAGATGAATTTGAGCTCTCTATTTAAAAAAAAAAAAAAGGATTTGCTAAGCAAAGATAATATTTCAGTCTAGGTCTGTCTGAATTGTCTGAAAGCCTGAATCCACAGAGTCTGAATTCATAAAGATTGTTTCTATATTTAAAAAGAATGGAATGAAAAACCTGTTAAGTGATGTGTCTAACATCACACAGTAGCTGCCGTGATTATGGCAGAAATTCAATAAACCAAACAGATTATGGACCTACTGTGTGCAGAATACTGTTATGTCGGGAGCAAGATTTAAATTTTATATGAGATATGGTCACTATTTTCCTTTCTTTTTTTTTCCTTGAACCCTTATCTTCCATCTTAGAATCAATACCATGCATTGGTTCTAAAGCAGAAGAGCAATAAAGGCTGGGCCATGAGGGTTCAAGTGACTTGTCCAGTTCACACAACCAGGAAATGTCTGAGTCCAGATTTGAACCCAAGACCTCCCTTCTCTGGGCCTGGCTCTTTATCTACTATGCTACCTAGCTGCCCCTTAGTCACTATTTTCATTGAATTTACAGTTGGGAATGGGGATATGATACATTTAATTCAATTCCATCAACATCTATTAAGCACCTATTATGTGCCAGGCTAATGAAGCACAAGGGATACAAATTTCTTAAAGACAGTCCCTGACCTCCAGGTACTTATGATCAAATGGAGGAAGGCAAGATAGCAGGAAGGGGAGAACCAGTGGATGCCCAGTGCAGGGCCATCTTGTTCTGGGAAACCGAGCTGCAGCTGCAAAGTGGGGTGAGCTAGAAGTCCACATTCTGTGCTCTATAAAGGAAGGCTTGGAGACAAGTTCAGTCTGTCACACTCCAGCCCTCCAATGGGAAAGGAGAGGAAGCTGAGGGAGATGGCAAGGTGAATCCCTAAGGCTTGACTTAGCATCAGTTTAGCCTGAGAAATAATACTGTCCCAAAGACTGAAATCAGAAGTATTTCTCTCCATCAGTGTCGATGTCTCTGGAGTCAGAGATCCTGGGTTAAAATCTCATCCCTTCTTAGGTGTGGCTTTAGGTGAGGCTCTCTCTGAGCCTCATTTTCCTCCCCTGTAAGTGAGGGGATTGTACTAGATGGCCTCTAAAGTCTGTAATTCTATCTTATGTGACCCTAGACAAGACTCTTCATTTCCCTGGGCCTCAGTTTCTCCATCTATAAAATGAGAGGAGTGGGGGATAGTCTAGATCCCTCTCAACTATAAAGCAGAGATACTGTGATCCCATCTTGCATGACTGCAATGGCTTAATGTCCTCGAGCCTCAGTTTACTCATCTGTGAAAGGAGGGGACTGGACTAGATGACCTTTGAGATTCCATTCCAGTTCTAGATCTAGGATCCTAAAATGTCCTCCTTAGAGATTCCCCATGAGGGGACCCTTTTTAAGTTCTCTGAACATCCAGAGAATAAAAGCAGAGCACGGCTGTTTTCTTTCACTTATCTCAAGACTAACCCAACCTCCTTTTCATTTTTACATCTCTACGCTATACAAATCTCTCCCTTATTCCTCTTTTCCTCTGTAATCCCTTGTCCTCAAGCTAGGAAGCACAGAACTTAAAGTCACAACGGCAATTCTCAAAAATCAACATTCAAAAAACATGACCAGAAAAGGACCAAAGAGTCAGTTCAGTCTGGGTGAGGGGGAAGGAGAAGGTCAGCTACATAAAACCAATAATTGGTATTGCTGTAGCACCTTAAAATAGGCAAAGCTCTTTACATACGTGGCCTCACTGGATCCTCACAACAACTCTCTGAGGTAGGTGCAACAGATTTTATTATCCCCATTTTACAAATGAAGCAATTGAGGCTCAGAAGAGTAAAGTGAATTCCTGAGGAAGACACACACACACAAAAAAAAATTAGTGAGTTTCAGTGGCTATACCTGAACCCAGCTCTTCTCAACTCTTTAAGTCTAGAAGACTTGGACTTAGACTCAGTCTAAACACCCTGACCCTCCTGATCTGCTAATCCAATGCATAATTCTTTCATCACAGCATCTTCTGTGGACCACAAATCCCTTTGGGAGAAGAAATCAGTAGAGAATTCAAGTGTAGCAGAAAGACACTAAAAGGTTTCACAGGAGTGATATATCACAGGGATACCCCAAAGACTTTTCCAATATTGTTTGAGTGCTTTCTTGCCTTCTCTTCATTGTGGTAAGAGAAGAAACAAAATTCCCTTTGTCAAAAAATGACAGGCAGCACACACACACACACACACACACACACACACACACACACACACAGGAAAGGCTTTGGCTGTTAAGAAGCATGTAATTCCCACAGGGCTCCCTGGGATCCAAAGCTGAAGCCCCCGCGTTTTTCCCTCTAAGCATGTGTCAATAAGCCTCTTTGAATCTGCCTGGCTCAAAAGCACTGAGACAAGGTGAGAGAAAGAAGCAATGATGAGCATTAGTTTCCTTTAATAAAAGAGATTAACCTTAAAAATACTTGACAGCTGTTTCGACATATTGTTTATCTCTGCGATGATAAACAGTATGTCAAAACAGCTGTCAAAGGCTCTCTATCTTCCATAGTCATGTTTCCATGTGTGGTTAATGACATGGGATTTATTATTTAGAAATATCCTTGAGGTTACGAGCAAAAGTGAAAACTGATGACTAAGTATAATCATCAGGACTTGGCTATCGGGGATTATTGGCTAAATGGGGCCACCGTGGACAGGGAGCAAAAACTGTCATTTCTGTAAGAAACACAGACGATAATAAAAGGAGCTCTTCTTTGTGATATAAGGGGAAGGAAGAGCACTAGAGCTGGGCTGAAGCAAATAAGATGAAATTTCATGGGGATAAATGTAAAGTCTGGCTTTGGGGTTCAAAAACTCAACTTTCATACAACATGCTGAAGTGTCCCTACAGAGTCTCAGGGTAGGGTTTGGGGATGGGTTACAAATTCAATGAGTCAACAACTGCCAGGCATCTAAAAAAAATGAATGGGATCTTGGGACACAGTAAGTGAAATATAATAGTCTAAGCAAAGACTATTGGAATTAAGACTAGAGAAATTATAATTCCACCACATTCTGCCCTAAGGAGACACTTCTAAGATACCAGGTGTTCAGATCTGGGCAACACATTTTAGGAAGACCCAATGTCCTTCCTTGAGGTACTATGAGAAGTCAGTATTAATTTGTACCTCTTTTTTGGCCTCCCAAAAAGTCATTTCATTTTAGGGCTGAACTTCAAAAGGTCAATCCTCCAAGCTATGTTGAATCCTTTCTCCTTTTGTCTAGATATAAATACTGTCGGGGAGGAGACTTGCTTCTTATTTATCTGTAAAATAAGGACTTGATTAAGTAATAAAGTTGGCTTGGCAGTGACCATGTTGTGGGTAGCCTGCCATGGCATCATGGGGAAGAAACCCTGCCATGCATCAGAGTGACTTGGAGTCACTTCATGGGAAGAAATCTTGAGTTAATTTCTTGTGTGGCTATTGTTCAATGAGAAATCTCTTAGCATGTCCTAAGGAGGGACCAGCTAATGACATCAGAAGGGAGACATATTAGTTTGGGCTATAGGAAAGAGGCTCTTTATTCTACCCTTTTAACAAGTATACAAATGGCCATGCTGTAGGCAGTGTCACAATGAAAGGAGTAATGAGTTTGAAGCCAGAGGATGTAGGTTCAAATCCCATAACTGACATCATTACTTTTGTTTCCTTGCCTGCTATCCAGGCCTCAGTTTCCCCATCTGTAAAATGAAGTATTTTGACTAGATAGCTTCTGAGGTCTCCTCCAGCTCCAGAACTATCAACCTCCCTTGACTTCAGTTTCTTCAACTGCAAAATAAGGTGATGGGATTAGATGACCTCAAAGATTCTTGTGTCACTGATTCTGTGATCCTCTGATTCTATAAATCTGTGCCCTAATAATCCATAGTGTTCTGTTGCTCATGGATGTATCTTACTGTTATTGAAAATGAGAATAAGCGTACTTGAGCTGCAAATTAGTCAAGGCCCTTCTTGCAATCCTACTCAACTGAGAAACTGATGATCCAAAAGACAATTTGAACAGACCTTGACATACTGTAAATGGACTCACAGCTGCTTCATCCTGTATAAATCCTGTATATATCACCACTCACCCACTAAGCTGCCAAACCTACACCCAGAAAGGTGCTGAGAAGGAAAGAGAGAAGGGAAGGAAGAAGGGAAAGAAAAAGGGCCATACAGAGATATTTGGGCTATGTCACTCTTGACTCCAACTATCAGGATTCACAGAGCATCCCTGTTTAGCATTCAAGCCATTGATCACTGCTAGCCCCTTTCCAAGCTTTTTTTTATACCTCCTTCCCCAACAAGTACTCTTCAAACAAGTGACTCAACAAGATTTTCCATCCCTCAGCTCCAGGTCTTTTTTCTGGCTGTCCCCCATTTCCCCCAGAGAGGGAATGCTCTCTCTCTTCGAGGACACCCACTAACCTCCCTGGCTTCTGCTAAGGTCTGACTAAAATCCCATCTTCCAAGGGAAGGCTTCCTCCACACCTCTTAATTCTATAACCTCCCCTCTGTTACTCATTTCCTATTAATCCTGCACAGAGCTTCCTTTGCCTGTTGTCTCTCCCATTAGATTGGAAGCTCCTTGAGGAGAGGGACTAACTTTTGTCTCTTTTTGTATCACTGGTGATTAGCACAGTGCCAGGCACATGGTAGGTGCATAATAAACTGAATTTATTGAATTCATCCAATTTAATTTGCTGACTTTGTGCAAGCCCTTTCATCACTTTTTTGGTCCTCAGATTCTTTGTCTGTCCAATTAGGAGTTAGGCTGAGATAGTTTCTTAGATCTCTTCTGCCTCTGGCTATAAGATCTTATAAGGGTTTAGTCTAGCCCAACCTTCTCATTTTTACAGGTGAACAAACAAAGTCTACTGAATGCTCCCCCCAAAACTTCTTTTATAACACACTGTGAGGCATACAACTGTGAACCCTGCAGATGAGAGGTCTGGGTCAGGCTGTATCATTTTTTTCTATTCAAGATGAACCCAGCTAGGTGACCTCTTGGCTTCTTTTAGGTCCTACCTAAAATGCCAGCTTCTACGAGAAGCCTTTCCTGATCCTCTTTAACTCTAGAGTCTTCCCTCCGAGATTATCTCCAATTGATCCCATCTTCTTTATAAGCTTCTTTGTAAATAGTTATTTGTATGTCTTGTGCCCCATTAAGCTGTGAGCTCCTTGAGTGTAGGGGCTGTCTCCTGGGTCCTTTTGTATCCCCAAAGCTTAGAACAGTGCCTGGCACATAGTGTGTACTTGATATGATTTTTGGCTGACTGCTACCTTGGGGCAGCCTTCATCACCTCATGCTTGGACTGCTGCAATTGCCTACTAGTTGGAACCTTTGCCTCACTCTACTCCAAGCCATCCTCCATTCAGCTACCAAAAGATTTTCTTCAAGAACAAGTACACGGCTGAACAATAAATTGCAACGCCTCCCTCTTATCCACAGGATCAAACAGAAAGTTTCTATTTAAAGTCCTTTAGCAACCTAGCACCTTCTTACCTTTCCAGTTTCTAATACTCCCCTCTCTGAACTCAGCAAGCCAGTGGCACTGGTCTTCTTATTACTGCTTAAACACACTCTATTGACAAATTCCATGACTTCTTTTTTTAAACCTTTACTTTCCACCTAAGAATCAATGCTGTGTATTGGTTCCTAGACAAAAGGACAGTAAGGGCTAGACTATGGGGGTTAAGTGACTTTGCCCAGAGTCATACAGAAAGAAAGTATCTGAGGCCAGATTTGAACCCTGGACCTCCTCTCTTTAGCCCGTCTTCATGGTTTTTCAATAGCTTCCTCCATACCTGGAATGCTCTCTCTCCCCTTCTTCAGCTTCCTGGCTTCCTTTAAGACCTAGTTCAATTCTCTACTTCCCTCTCCTACTCTGGAACCCTCCTCTATAAAGTTGCTTTCTACTTATATTGTATAAATCTCACATGTACAATTTTTGGCACATTCTCTTCCCCACTAAAATGGAAGCTCCTCGAGCATCTTCTTTCTTCCTTCCTTTCTTCCTTCTTTCCTACCTTCCTTCCTTCCTTCCTTTCTCTCCTTCTCCCTTCCTTCTTTCCTTCCTTTCTTTTTCTCCCTTCCTTCCTTTCTTTCTCTTTCTCCTTTCCTTCTTTATTTCTATCCTTCATTCTTTCCTTCTTTTATCTTCCTTCC
>NC_058130.1:749357716-749371622 GCF_016433145.1 Gracilinanus agilis
TCTCTTTCCTTCCTTTCTTTCTCCCTCCTTCTTTCCTTTTTTGTCTTTATCTCTTCCTTCTTTTCTTTCTCCTTTCCTTCCTTCTTTATTTCTTTCCTTCTTTTTATTTCCTTTTTCATTCTCTCCTTATTTCTTCCTTCCTTCCTTTCTCTCTTTCCTTTCTTTCTCTTTATCTCTCTTTCTTCCTTTCTTTCTCCTTTCCTTTCTTCTTTCTTTCCTTCTTTTTCTTTCCTTCTTCATTCTTTCCTTCCTCCCTTCCTTTCTTCCTTTCTTCTTCCCTCCCTTCCTTCCTTCCTCCTTTCCTTTCTTCTTTCCTTCCTTCCCTTTTTTTGTTTTTATTGTTCTTTGCAACCTCAACACAGTGGCTGACACATCATAAGTTAAGGAATAAATACTTGTTAGCTGCTATTGACCTTGTTCTTAACAGCATCTGCTTCTAAAGAGTTGAAATACACAAGTCAGTGTCTCCACTCACATCTGGACAGTTTTTGAGTGCTATAAATGAGCCAATGGCTAGAAACTCACTTAATAACAATTTCAAAAGAAGTAACTTGAGGCAAAACTGCATTACTGTCCTCTACTAGGAGGCCCTAGACAGAGCCCTGGGGTGGGGAGGGTCAGAGAGAGGGGACTTTGTGATGGATAGAGAAAATTTCAATGAGCCCCAGGAAGGGGGTGGAAGCTGGGAATTTAGGAAATTTCAGCTTGATGGGAGAACCTGTTGTCCATTAATGGAATAGGCTTGCCTCAAAAGACAATGAGTTCTCTCTCTCTCAGGAGGCCTTCAAGCAGAGACAGGATGACTCAAGGTGTGCTTGTCAGGGATACTTTAGAAGAGAAAATCTGCCATTCACAGCTCATTCAGCATGGGAGGTGGGAGGGGGTGGATGCTTCATGGGCATCCTTGGGTGATTTAGCAAAGTCGACTCTATTAGTAAGAGCTATGTTTAGAAATTCATTATTTGGGGAAGGAACATCTCAGCCTTCACCTATTATTTATTTATCTCCATCTAGCTGTTTATTTATTAAGCATCAGACCTCAGATTTTATCAATATGAGAAGCTCCCAGAGGTGGAAATACTCTCTGCCAATGAAGAACAATATCTTGTGTTTAATATAGAAATTCTCAAACGCTTTGGTCTCAGGATCCCTTTACACTCTTAAAAATCATCAAAGACCCCAAAGAGTTTTTGTTTATGTGGGTTACAAGCATCAATATTTACCAAATTAGAAATTTAAATGGGTAACTTTAAAAATATGCATTTGCCAATCATTTAAAAGAATAAGCCCATTGCATATTAACATAAATAAAATATAATTTGGTGGAAAATGACTATATTTTCCCAAATAAAAAATTTAATGAGAAGAATGGCACTGTTTGGACATGTTTCTGCGAATTTCTTTAAAGTCTAGCTTAGTAGAAGACAGCTAGATTCTCATATCTGCTTCTGCTTTCAATCTGTTGTGATGCGTTGTTTTGTTTGAGATGCGTGAACAAAATCTGGCCCTACACAGATATGTGGCTGGGAAGGGGAGAAATATTTTAATAGGCAAATAATAATTAGTATTATGACAAAAATAGTTTCAACCTTGCGGACCCTCAGAAAGGGTCTAAGGAAGGCGTCTGCCAACCAGTCCTTGAGAATCTCTGATTTAACATAGTATTCAAATATCAAGAAGTTCAGTGACTTGAGCTTTCAGACTGTTGAACTGATGGATTCCACAATGATTAGTAACTTGGTTCCTGAATTTCACTTGGCTCCATCCAGTAAACATTTATTAAATGCCAACTACTGGCAAAGCTATGTTTGATTTGGGATACAATGGCCTCAGATGAAATATTCTCTACCCACAAAGGATAAAACATGCACAAAGGCAACCAAGACAAAGTCACGTAGCCAGTATGTGTTGGAGGCAGAATTTGAATCCAAGGCTTCCTGATTCCAAGCATAATCAAGCAACAGACAAGTATTTATTAAGGGAAAAGAAGAGAGAGAAAAAAGAATACACATTCGTATGGTACCTACTATATGCCAGACACTATGCTAAGAATTTTTTATAAATATTATCTCATTTGATAATTTTTAATATTATACATATTTTTTCATTTGATCCTCACAACCTTGCAATATAGGTATTATTATCCCCATCTCACAGCTGAGGAAATTGAGGTAAACAGAGGTTAAGTGATTCAGTCAGGGTCATACAGTATCTCGGACTGGATTTGAACTCAGGTTTTCCCAACTCCAGGCCCAACAATCTAGCCACTGAGTCATCTGGTTGCCTATATTTGAAAACAAGGTTCAAATTCTCCTTGAGACCATCTTTACTAAATGAGAACCATCCAGTTCCATCTGGAAGACTGAACTGGAAGTCATCAATACACACTTCGGATCCTGAGCATTTCTTAGTTGAGTGACTTGATTTAGCCTAAGTTCACAAAGAGACTCAATTAATGGTAGATCCCAAAGTAGCTCTTTGCTCTGGTCAGGACCCTTCTGTTTTAGAAAAGACATTGTTAAGATGAACTACGTTGAAAGTAGGGCAACAAGGATAGTGAAAAGTATTGAGTCCCTGCCACTAGTTGAAGAAATAACCCAGAAGAAGAGAAGATTCAAGGGTAGTAGATAAGAGAGCTGTCCTCAAGTTCTTTAAACTCCCATGGCAGAGAGATTAGCTTTGGTTCCTTGGCCCCAGTGGAGAGAACTAAGAACAATAGATGAGGCTAATTTAAGCTTGATGAAAGGAACAATATTCTGGCCATTAAACCTATCTATCCCAAAGGGGAATGGACTGCCTTGGGTGATACTGAGCAGTCCCTCAGTGGAAGGTGGCAAGTAGATGCTGGATGCCCACTTGTCCAATATGGTGTAGGGGAGTAGTGTCACACCCAAATGGGGGGAGGCCCCCTAAATATAAGGATCCAGGCCACATATTGACTGAGAAAGTCACATATTAACATATAACGTGTTCTATTATATTTTTATTTTGTTCAATATTTTCTGATTACATCTAACCAGATTCCCACCATATGTCTGACACTACTTTGATTTCCCCTAGATGATCTCTGAGGTTCCTTCCAGCTCTGAGATTCTTTATTTCCCTGCTTCTTATACTCCTTTTGCTTCTTCCATAGTACCTTAGCCCTAGGCTAGGCAAACAGGAGTTCCATGGAAACTACTCACTCTATCTCTTTCCTATTTGCACTATTCTTTTCCTCATAGCAACAAATCTGGGAGATGTCTAGTAAGAGATGGATCTTCCCATTCTCCTAGACAAGAATTTTCTTCCAATACTCCAAATCCAAATCCAAAGACTTTGTTTTGGCCAAGGATGTCATCCTCCTCTCCATACCAGTGAGCAGCCTGTCCCAATGAGGAGCATGATACAATGCAAAAGAGGACTAAGGACCTAAATTAAAATCCCACTGGTATCATTTCCTGCCTTTATCTCCTTGGAAGTCCATTCTCTTCACTGAGACTCAATTTTTCTATCTATAAAATGGGTGGAGGTAGACTACTTAAATTCTCAATTCCCTTCAAGTCCTAAGACTATCACTAGCATCCTTGGGTAAAAATGCCAATGGAAAAAGAGAGTGCATTAAAACCAAATATTTGCCTGGTGGAGCCAGAAATCATTCTGATGTCCTGGAGCTATGGTTTTCTCCCTACCATCTGTGAGGTCTTTACACTTCAGAAAAACTTCAATTTAAAGTTAAGAATAAAGGCTCCAAAGCTCTTTTTTCCCCCCATTGGCATTAGCCTAAGTGTTATATTCCACGTGCCCATCTTCTCCGTTTGGTGAAAAATTAAGTCATTAAGCTCCATGTTTACCCAGCATTTTGTAGAGCTCCCAAAGAGAAAACCAATATAATTTCCCTGTGAAATCTGCCAACCAATTGACTTACACATGCTACTGATGGGTTGTGTCACTCCCAAACCAGCATATCCAGCCGTGCTAGTCTCAGAAGTAGTCTGGATGATGGAAATTAATTATGGATGTCTAAACACAGACTCTTTTAAAGCATATTAATGTATATCCTACATTCGACTCTTTTCCTACTATGGCAAGACCAAAACTTCCTATGGTGAGGAAGATCATTTTCTGGCCAGGACTTGGTAAAGGGGGGTCGAGAAAGTCAGTTGAGGATTTTGGACTTTTAAAAAGGTTCTGGAATAAACTACTCTTTAGTTAATATAACAAAGTATGTGGTCTAGAATACTGGCCTCAGAATCAGATGACCTGAGATCAAAATTCAGCTCTGGTATATATTTGCTATGAATCCCTGGGCAAATCACTGCAATATTCTGGGTCTCAGTTCTCTCCCTATAGTAGGATGTTCAGATGAGGATCCTTCCACCTCCCGTGGTGTGTATTTCTAAGGGTATGTTCCAGGTAGCCCCTGTTACAAGGCACAACGTTGACCTATCATCTTCTTTGAAATCTGAACCCAGTTCCTTTTGTCATGACATGGAAGTCTAGGCAGGAGGGTATGGATTCACAGCTGAAGGGAATCACCAAATTGTAACATCTCAAAAAGCAGAGCGGGAACTCAAAGGCATCTTGTTTAAACCTTCTCTGAATAATAATCCATACTTTATTATATCCCCAAAGTGGTCATCCAGCCTTAACTCAAAGATCCCAAGTGAGGGAGAAGCCACTACCTCCGAGGGCATCTCATTCCATTTGGAGATCTCTTTAATTATAAGGATTTTTTTCCCTACATTCACCCTAAATTGGATTGTTGGCATCTCCCATGGATTGTTTCTGGTTCTAACCTCTAGGACCAAGGAAAACAAGTGTAATCATTTTTACACATGACTGTTCTTCAAATTCAAGAAAATAGTTCCTATGGTCCACCCCCCAAATCTTTCCTTTTGCCATTTAAACATCTCCAGTTCCTTTAGCAGGGGAGGTAAACGGATATTTAAGGAACCTAGAATCCATCTTACAGGATGACCTTGAGGCAGTTCAAAAGTCTATTTGCCCTCTTCTCGATACTTTAGCTCACCAACATTCCTCCTTAAATGTGGCACCTAGGACTGGTTTTGAAGTACAAAAGTACTCTGACCAGTACCTAAGACTTGGTCCCTCCCTTCCTCAGTCTTAGCCAAAATCTCTTTTGATGCAGTCTAGCAATGCATTCATTTTGAGTATCTATAGAATACTGGATTTAGGGGGTAGCTGGGTAGTGGATTGAGAGTCAGACGTAGAGAGGGGTCCTTGGTTCAAATCTGGTCTCAGACACTTCCTAGCTGTGTGACCCTGGGCAAATCATTTAACCTCAATTGCCTAGCCCTTACAGCTCTTCTGTCTTGGAATTAATACATAGCATTGACTCTAATGCAAAAGGTAAAAGTTAAAAAAAAAGAAGAATACGGGATTTATTAAGCTTTACAATTCAATAAAAATCCCCAGATCTTTTTGGTCTGCTATCTGACCCTTTCTCCCTCATATTTTCCTTACGAGCTTGATTGTTTAAAGCTATATGGTACACATTTGTCCTCACTAAATTATATTTTGTGAGAGTCAGCCCAGGGTTCTAGGCTGGTACACATTTTTGGTTTTCTGACTATGCCCTTCAACATTCTAGCTATCTCTCCTTACTTTGTGTTATCTAAGAATTTGATGAGAATGACAACTAAGAACTTATTCTTAGAAAGAGCAGACCCAAGGACAGATCCCTGGGAAACTCCAAGATTTCTGCACCAGGTAACATCTTGATAATGACTACTCGTAGGGTCTGACCAATCAGCTAGTTCCAAACCTTTTAAAATTCCTCTACAATGTCCACAAGAATAACATAAGAGACCTTGTTAAATACTTGGCTAACATGAAAGGAAATAATGTCCGTAGCACTCTAATCTATCATCTTAGGAGTTATCAAAAAGGGAAATATCCTTAGTCTGGTATGGTTTGTGCTTAATGAATCCTGAAAGCTCTCTCTGTAAACATTTATTAAGCTCTTACTTTGAGCCAGGAATTGTGCTAAACACCAGGGATTAATAGTAAGGTTTGAAAAATAGTCCCTGATCTCAAAGAACTCCCAGTCTAATGATCACTGCTTCTTCTTCTTTTTTTTTTTTAAACCCTTGTACTTTGGTGTATTATCTCATAGGTGGAAGATTGGTAAGGGTGGGCAATGGAGGTCAAGTGACTTGCCCAGGGTCACACAGCTGGGAAGTGGCTGAGGCCGGATTTGAACCTAGGACCTCCAGTCTCTAGGCCTGACTCTCACTCCACTGAGCTACCCAGCTGCCCCACTGCTTCTTCTTAAAGATATTCCCTACCTCTCTTTTTAATAATATATTCTTGAATTTTGCCAAGAATTAAAATCAAGTACACTCAATTTAGAGCAGGTAAGTGGCACAGTGGATAGAGCATCAGGTCTGGATTCAGGAAGACTTATCTTCCTGCGTTCAAATCTGGCCTTACTGGTTGCATGACCCTGGGCAAATCATTTAACCCTGTTTACCTCAGTTTCCTTATCTTTCAAATGAGCCTGGGAAAGGATATGACAAACTCCAATATCTTCACCAAAAAAAAAACCCAGATGGGATCATAAAGAATCAAACATGACTAAAATATGAACTCTCACCTTGAGATTACAAGCTTTTTTTTATTTTCCATTTTAAAAAATTGGGACACTTGCCCTGCTCCTGTTCTTCAATGTCTTTCCTCATTCCCTCAGATTTTCATCTGTCACTGAAACAAGATCAGCAAACATATTTATTAGATTGTTTTTGGTGGGATTTTTTTGTTTTGTCTATTAATTTGTTTGTTTTGTTCAGGGAGCACTGCTAGATGGAATAGTAGATAGAGCCCTGGATTTAGAGTCAGAAAAACCAGAGTTCAAATTTAGCCTCAGACACCTACTAGAAATGTAACTCCAAGCAATCTTTTAACATTTGTTTACCTCAGTTTGCTCATCTGTAAAATGTAGATGATAATAGCACCTACTTCCAAGAATTGTTGTAGTGAGGATCAAATGAGATAATGTTTGTAAAGCACCTTGCAAACCTCAAAGCACTATATAAATTAATATTATCATTATTCAAGACCTTTGGATGAAGACCATCTGGGTCTGGTAACTGGAACTTATCAAAGACAGCTAGATATTCTCTTATTCTCTCTTTTATTATCCCTTTTTATTAATTGGGTATCTTTTCCAACCCAAAAACAATTCTCTCCAATAGAGGTGGGGGAAAGGAATTTAAAGAACTTGGGAGCCACTAGAAATGATTTATGCTCTCAGATTCATTTTTGTTCATTAATAGGTCCATATTGTAGATCTCCAACCCCTCCATAATGATCATTATTTGTCTCACTATGGCTGAGGAGACCTAAAATGAAGGATTTGATCTGGCACCGAGTCTATATACCATAATGTGTGTGTGTGTGTGTGTGTGTGTGTGTGTGTGTGTGTGTGTGTGTAAAAGGGGAANTGTGTGTGTGTGTGTGTGTGTGTGTGTGTGTGTGTGTGTGTGTGTGTGTGTAAAAGGGGAAAAAATCAGCCAATATATAACTTGTCTATATATCTGGATGTTTCAAGTAATAGAGGCAGATTTTCTTCCTTTTCCTCAATATGGTTGGCTTTTGGCAGAGATAACTTGAGGTTCATCAGTAGCCTAGAAATAAATAATGCCAAAAGTTTTCTCAGTGGATTCAAAATCTCAACCTGCAAGTAGAACTGCATCCTCTTTCATCTCTACACTATGTTGCTACTATTCAGGCATTGTTCAGTCATGCCTACTCTCTATGAACCCATTTGAGGTCTTCTTGGCAAAGGTATTGTTTTGCCATTTCCTTCTCCAGCTCATTTCAAAGAGGAGAACTGAGGCAAATAGGGTTTAGTGGCTTGCCCAGGACCACACACTTAGTGTATGAGGCTGAATTTGAACTCATGAACTCATGAAGATGAGCCTTTCTGATTCTAAGCCAAGGGCTTAGAATCACTGCACCACCTAGATGCCCCAAGAACACTATGTCTATACACTATTCCTTTAAGGAGCCCTTGACTATGTCCAGGCTGTAAATTCGCTAAATCTTTTGGCCTTACTCCAGATTATAACTCTCATATTATGTTTTTTCCCCTTCCCTATAGATGTATACTCACATAAGAAATAAGGAAACAGAAGTTTATTGACTATTTAACAATGTGCCAAGGACTGTGCTGAATTCCTTTTTCCTTTTAACCATTACCTTCCATCTTAGGATCAATACTGTGAATTGGTTCCAAGGCAGAGGAATGGTAAAGGCTAGGCAATGAAGGTTAAGTGACTTGCCCAGGGTCACACAGCTAGGAAGTGTCTGAGGCCAGATTTGAATCTAGGACCTCCCATCTCTAGACCTGACTCTCAATCCCCTGAGCCACCCAGCTGTCCCCACTGTGCTAAATTCTCTACAAATACTATTTCACACATTGTACACAGAGGCTTGTACACGCAATGATCCAGGACAATTTCTGAGGGACTTATGAGAAAGAACACTATCCATATCCAGAGAAAGAACTGTGGGAGCAGAAACACAGAAGAAAAACAACTGCTTGATCACATGGGTTGATGGGGACATGATTGGGGATGTAGACTCTAAACGAACATCCTAGTAGAAATATGAATAATATGGAAATAGGTATGGCACATGTAAAATCCAGTGGAATTGCATATCAGCTCCAGGAGGGGAGAGGGAGGAGGGGAGAGAAAGAACATGAATCATGTAACCATGGGGGAAAAAACCCTCAATTAATTAATTAATTAATTGACTGATTGGTTAATTAATTAATTAATTGAGCATGCAAAAAAATAAGTTAATGAATGGATGAATGAATAAGTAAATAGATGGGTGCATGAATGAACAAATAAATAAATAAATGGATGACTGAATGGGTAAATAAATAAATAAATGAGTGATGGAACAGATGTTATCTCATCTGATCCTCACAACTACCCTGGGAGGTAACTGGTATTAGTTCCACTTTACAGTTGAAGAAAATGAGACTGACATCATTAAAATGGCTTACCCAGGGTCAGCCAGTGCCTAAGGCCATGTTTTATAATCATACCTTCCTGATTCCATGTCTAGCACTTTATACACGGGGCCACCTAAACACCTCTAAGTAAGAGAATTACAAATTGAGATAAATCCCTCTGGCCCAGGTTTTCAATCTGGGTTCCTTGAACTTATTTTTTCAATATTTTGATAACTTTATTCCAATATGATTGAATTCTTTGTCATCCTATACATTTTATCTTATATACTTAAAGATAATTTTCTGAGACATCCATATGCTTCATCAGACTGCCCAGGACATACACACACAAAAAAAGGATAAGAATCCTTGGTCTGGCAGAAAATTAAATTATATGAAAGACATTTAAGAGAAAGAAAATTAAGATATAAGAGCTGATCATTCTATTGTGAAAATCCACACGAAGAATTACAGTCATATATGAGTTTAAGTCACACCTGACTTCCTGACACAACATTGGTGTAGCCATGTAGAGAGATAGCCTCCCTTCAAAGACCATGGATAATTTCCTTTAACATAAAATTAGAGTTCCAGGTACCCTTCCTGCATCATAATAGGGAATGGCCAGAGCTCCAAACAGTTACTTAATGAGACATTGATAACTCACAGGCTAATAAACAAAATACAAAATGCATGCACACATTTATTTGTTTGTTTATATATATATATTCTACTATGTGCCAAGCACTAGGATGCAAAAGAAAAAAGGGCAAAAGACAGTTCTTACCCCCACAGAGCTCACAATTTAAGGGCAGAGACAACATTTGAACAACTATGTTACAAACAAGATATATACAGAATGGTCAGCAAACCAACATTTATTAAAAACCTACTAAGTGATGGGGATACATGAAAGGCAAAAGACAATCCCTGTCCTCAAGGAGCTCCTAATCTAATGAGGGAGACAACATGTTAATAATATGTACAAGCTGTATACTGGAAAAATAGGAACTACTGAACAGAGGGAAGACACTAGAATCTCATGAAATCAGAAAAGGCTTCCTATAAAAGGTGACACTTGAGCTGAGACCTGAAGGACCCAAAGGGTGGACACGAGGAGGAAGAGCATTCTAGACATGGGAGATGGCCAATGAATAAAGGCATGGAGTAGAAAGGAATGTCTTGTTCAAGGAATAGCTGGAGGCCAATGTCACTGGATCACAGAGAACATGCAGGATGGTAAAGTGTAAGAAGAATGAAGATGTAGGAAAGAGTTGTGATGAAGTATGGTGAAAGCCAGAGAACTTTATATCTGGTCCTACAGGATCCAGGGAATCACTGGAATTGTCTGAATTAGGGAAGGGAGAAGGGGATGATATAATCAAATTTGCATTTTAGGAAGACTGATTTGAGAGCTGGGCAGATGATGGCTTGGCATGGGGAGATACTTGAGGTTGAGAGACCAAATAGCAGCTAATTGCACTGGTTTAAGTATGAGGTAATGAGGGCCTGAACCAAGGTGTTTTGGCAATGTCACAAGAGAGAAGGGCATATCGAGAGGTTATGAACGTAGGAATGGCTGGACTTGACCACTGCTTGATTACAAGAGATGAGAGAGGTTGAGAAGTTGAGGAAGCCACCAAGTTTGAGAGAGCCTGAATAAGTGGGAGATTAGGGACACCCTTGACAGAAATAGAGAAGTCAGGAAGAGAGAATGGCATTGGTGGAAAGATAATGGGTTCCATCTTGGACATGTTGATTTTGTGGATGTCTATGGGACATCCAATCTGTGACGTTTAATAGGCAACTGGAAATGTGAGACTAGAGATCAGGAGAGAGGTTAGAGCTGGTGTGTCTCTCCTTAAGACAAGTCAATAATAAAAGTAAGAGACTTAAGGAAAAACAAAACAAATAAATGGGGGAGAAGGTCTAAAATGTTAAGAAATGATTCAGCATACAATTCCTTTAAGTAACACCACCTTAGATACATGTAAACATTTTCTTAGAAATCAGAGAGAGCATGGGAGCAACTGAGTGGCTCAGTGGATGGAGAGCCAGGCCTAGAGACGAGAGGTCCTAGGTTCAAATCTGGTCTCAGACACTTCCCAGCTGTGTGACCCTGGGCAAGTCACTTGACCCCCATTGCCTACCCTTACCAGTCTTCTGCCTTGGAGCCAATACTGTGTATTGGCTCCAAGACAGAAGGTAAGGGTTAAAAAAAAGAAAAAAGAAATCAGAGAGAGCAACTAGGTGGAACAGTAGATAGAATACTCAATCTGGAGTCAGGATAATTCATTTCTCTGAAATCAAAACCAGCCTCAGACACTTACTACCTGTGTGATCCTGAGCAAACCACTTAACTCTTGTTTGCCTCCATTTCCTGGTTTATAAAATGAGTTGGAGAAGGAAATGAAAAATCCCAAATGGAGTCACAAAGATTCATGAGAAGAAAAAGGCTGAGAAAAGTTGGATGACAATCTTTAGGTCACACAGGTAGTAGTCATCTGCAGAGGTGGGATTTGAACCCAGGAATGGAGATCTACTCCTCTCACCATACCACACAACCCTCATATTAATTTCACTTCTAGTAGAGTATATTGTGCAAGTATTGTTATCAGCATTTGGCAGGGGAGTAAACTGAGGATCCCAGAAATGAAATCATAAGTCACAGAATTGATGAACTGTCTCAACCCAGAAATTTTGATGTGAAATTTAGTGTTCTTTCCACTATTCAGTTAGATCATTAGTAGGAAAAGGGGAAGGCAAGGTTATGCCTTTAAAAATAAATTGTGATGGGAGGCAGCTAGGTGGCTCAGTGGCTTGAGAACCAGGTCCAGAGATGGGAGGTCCTGGGTTCAAATTTGGCCTCAGACACTTCCTAGCTGTGTGACCCTGGGCAAGTCACTTGACCCCCATTGCCCACCCTTACCACTCTTCTGTCTTGGAGCCAATACACAGTATTGCTTGCAAGACAGAAAGTAAAGTTTTAATGAGTAAATAAATAACAATAATAAATTTTGATGAATTTAATGGGTTAGAAAAGTGAGGGAGCTCGGTGTGGAGCAGTGATTCCCAAAGTGGACGCCACCGCCCCCTGGTGGGTGCTGCAGTGATCCAGGAGGCAGTGATGGCCACACATACATTTATCTTTCCTATTAATTGCTATTAAAATTTTTAAAAAAAATTAATTTCCAGGGAATATTTTTTCTGGAAAGGGGGTGGTAGGTCAAAAAACTTTGGGATCCCCTAGTGTGAAGCCTAGAGAGAGGACAACTTCAAAGCCAGGAAGATCTGGCTTCAAATCTTGCCTCTGGTACATGCTGTTTGGGTTACCCTGGACAAGACCCATTATTCCTCAGTGTCTCAAACAACTTTAATGCTATAAGTAGCAGAGGAGGTACAAACCTGCATTGGTAAGGAGAGTTTCTTTGTGTGGAAGCTCCCTTTACAAAGGAAATCCCAGTTTGGGCCCCTTTTTGTTATTGTTTAATTGCTCCATCATGTCAGACTCTTCACGACCCCTCAGACCTTAGCACACACCAGGTCCTTCTAACGTCCGCTGTGTCCCACAGTCTGTCTGAGCTCACTTGGGTTGTTTGTGTGCCTCTATCTGTCCGTCTTGTCCTCTGCCATCCGCTTCTCCTCTTGCCTTCGATCTTTCCCAACACTGGGGTCTTTCCCAATGAGTCGTGCCTTCTCTTTATCTGACCAAAATATTCAAGCTTCATCTTTAAATATCGGACCTCCCAGGGAATGGTCTGAATTCATTTCTTGAGTACTGACGAGCCCCTCCAGCCCAAGAAGTGAGGTCAGGATCACGCTGCCCCGGAGGACGGTGGTCCTGATTTCTTAGCACACACTCGCCCTGGTTTCGTGTTCCTCTAGCTGGTTCCCAACTCTGGCGATGCACACCCAGAAACACGAGGTCGCCGAGACACGGAAAGGTGGGCAGAGATGCCGAGAAGCCACACGCTGATCACTCTGCGGCGCTTTGTTCCTCCCATGATGAACTGCTTTAACTCCTCCAGACAAATGACTCAGAGGGTCAAGGAAGAGATATTGGACATAGTTGGTGCACTGGCTTAGGGAGATATATGGGAAAGGGGATGGTAGAGGTCAGCTGCCGAGATCTGGCTGAGTTTTGGCCTGAGCAAAACAGTCCTTAGGTGAATAAATCTTATAATACCTCCTAGAGGCAGCTGGTGGCTCAGTGGATAGAGCTCTGGCCCTGACTTCAGGAAGATCCCGAGTTCAAACCTGACTTCCTACACTTACTCATTGTGTGACCCTGGGCAAGTCACCTAACCCTGTTTGTCTCATTTTCCTCATCTGTAAAATGAGCTTACCGAAAGAAATGCCAAACTAGCTGTGTGGCCCTTGGCGAGTCATTTAACCCTGTTTGACTCAGTTTCCCCATCTGTCAAATAAACTGGAGAAGGAAATGGCAAACCACTCCAGTATCTTTGCCAAGAAAACCCCAAATGAGGTCAAGAAGAGTTGGGCACAACTGAAAAACAAAAAGCGCCTACCTCCAGGCTTATGATGAAGATTAAATGACATAATATTTATGAAACTTTTAGCACAGTGCCTGACACATAGTAGTGTGAGAATTAAAATTAATATCCAAATACTCCAAGTATTATATTTATAATTATATAATTATATATGACATATATAATTATATATTATTATATAATATATAATTATATATAGTAATAATTATATAAAAGTAATAATATAAAAAGTAATAATAATAATATATAATTATCTATAGTATTATATTTATAATTATATAATTATATATGACATATATTTATTTATAATATACAATATAATATATATTTATGACATATATGGCATATATTTATTTATAATATATAATATATAATTTTATTATATTTTATTATGTGTATAATATATAATATATTCTGATTAATT
>NC_058130.1:749373533-749383122 GCF_016433145.1 Gracilinanus agilis
TTCAGGAAGATCCCGAGTTCAAACCTGACTTCCTACACTTACTCATTGTGTGACCCTGGGCAAGTCACCTAACCCTGTTTGTCTCATTTTCCTCATCTGTAAAATGAGCTTACCGAAAGAAATGCCAAACTAGCTGTGTGGCCCTTGGCGAGTCATTTAACCCTGTTTGACTCAGTTTCCCCATCTGTCAAATAAACTGGAGAAGGAAATGGCAAACCACTCCAGTATCTTTGCCAAGAAAACCCCAAATGAGGTCAAGAAGAGTTGGGCACAACTGAAAAACAAAAAGCGCCTACCTCCAGGCTTATGATGAAGATTAAATGACATAATATTTATGAAACTTTTAGCACAGTGCCTGACACATAGTAGTGTGAGAATTAAAATTAATATCCAAATACTCCAAGTATTATATTTATAATTATATAATTATATATGACATATATAATTATATATTATTATATAATATATAATTATATATAGTAATAATTATATAAAAGTAATAATATAAAAAGTAATAATAATAATATATAATTATCTATAGTATTATATTTATAATTATATAATTATATATGACATATATTTATTTATAATATACAATATAATATATATTTATGACATATATGGCATATATTTATTTATAATATATAATATATAATTTTATTATATTTTATTATGTGTATAATATATAATATATTCTGATTAATTTAGAATAATATATAATTGTTATATTAATTATATTAATAATATAATCATATAATATATAATATATAATTGTATATTATATTATATATTATAAATAAATATATTTATATTTATATTTATAAAGTTGATTAATGCTAACTTGAAGCAAAGAAAAATAAAAACTAGAGAGCTCACCCAGCGGAGCACACAGGGAAAAGAGAGAGAAGAGAGGCAACAGGACTATATACAAACGATGTAGGCACGCAAGGTGGGGATGAAGGAGGAAAGGGATGCTGGGAGATGAAGTCCAAGGGGACAAGATTTTCTAATTATACAGTAGATATTTAATAACTAATTGTTCTTTATCTCTGACTCCCCCGGGAATCTCTGCACCCTGCCTGGCATCTCTGTTCTAAGGACCCTCCCAGCTCTGACATTCTCTGTTCTGAGGGTTTTACCAGCTCTGACTTTTTTATGTTCTTTAGCTCGAGGAAAAGGCCAAGAGTAGGAATTATTTATATTCGTGGAATTTAAGGGTTGGAAAGAATTATCTATTCTGCATCCCTTTCCTCTTACAAATGAGAATGCTGACAACTAGACACTGACTTACTCAAGGTCACGTAACAAGTTAATAACATGGCAAGGAGGAGCAGCGGGCTGGCTGATTTACTAGATTGGGGCTCTTTGTTTTGTAGTGCACTGACCCCACCACACCAAACCAGAAAAATTACTTTTTAAAAATGGGATAGGAGAGAATTTTACAGGCTTTTTAACCACAGAGATGGTAATTATACAATTGAGTTCCCTCCTCCTCCAGCAAACCTAGGATTCTGTTTTATTTTATTTATTTGTTCTTAAAAATCCTTTTTCTTTTGTCCTGGAATCAACACTGAGTATATCAGTTCCAAGGCAGAAGAGACTTAAGGGTAAGCAATTGGAATTAAGAAATTCGCCAAGGGAGCACAGTTGGGAAGTGTCTGAGGCTACATTCGAACCCAGGACCTCCCTTTTCCAGGTCATTGAGTCAACTATCTGTCCCTGATTTTATTGTTATAGTACATGAGATTTCCAATGAGAAACTCTCTTCCAGTACAGGCCAACGATCCCTTCTCTGAAATGTAAATGATTTAGTGCAAGGAGTTCTCAATCTGGGTTCTACATCTCCTCAAGGAGTCCATGGCGAGATTTCAGGAAGTTTGAGAATTTGGATATTTTTAAAAGTATACCTTGGGGGGCATCTGGGTGGCTCAGAGGATGGAGAGCCAGGCCTAGAGACGGGAGGTCTTAGGTTCAAATGTGGCCTCAGACACTTCCCTCACTCTGAGACTGACTCTCCATCTACCACACCACCCGGCCTCTCATTATTTTGTTTCTATACTATTAAATAACATAATATAATTGCACAGTGAAGGAGTTAACATGTGTAAAGAAATGCATACTGGATTTGAAGAGACCTCTGTTCAAATACTAGCTCTATTCTAATGTCCCCAACTCTGACAGTCCCTGTTCTAAGCCCCTTCCCAGCTCTGACATTCCCTGTTCTAAGCCCCCTCCCAGCTCTGGCGTTCTCTGTTCTAAGGTTCCCCCCCCAACTTTGACAGTCCCTGTTCTAAGCCCCCTCCCAGCTCTGACATTCCCAGTTCTAAGATTCTCCCAGCTCTGACCCTCTCTCTTCTAAGGTTCCCCCCAACTCTGACAGTCCCTCCTCTAAGGCTCCTCCTCCCAGCCATGACATTCTGTGCTCCCAGCTTTCCATCCTATGATTTTTTTCCTATTTCAGTTCCTCTTTATAAAGCAGGTTTCTTTCCAAGCAAAAGAGAAACTGCACCAAAAATAAAATAATAAAATATAATAAAATAAACAGCACTTTGCTTGATGATTCCCACTGAGCTGCCATGCAGTTCTAATGAAGTGGAATTTCACTCTATTAGGCTTTGTTCTCTGTTTCACAAATGGTGCCCTTTGAACCAGAACTCTCCTCCAAATGACTGACTAATCCCCAGCCCGGGAAGAGGATGCTAAATCAATTGGCAAGAAAATAGGAATGTGCCTGCTGGTGAAAATATGAAAGGCTTCCAGCCAAATCACTTCCCAATGGTTAATCACTTTAGAGAAACTTGCTGATCTGTTGCTAATGATGGGCTGTGTGTCCTCGATGGGTATCCTGGCTGCTACCCATCTGAAAAAGTATCTCAGAAAATGAGGTCCCCACTCACTGAAGGCAAGGCTACTCCATTTGGAAGAAAAGAGCCTGCAGACTGGATGCCGACAGCCCTCTGCTGCATGACCCTGGGTAGAACCACTAGTCTCCCCGCTGCTCGGTTTCCCTTTTTGTCCCATAGGAATGAGATGTGCAACCTAGACTTATCTGAGCCCTACTTGTTCATCAAAAGAAGCCAGATGGTGCAGTGGATAGACCTGAGTTCAAGTACTGATTCAAACACCCAAGTTGTGTGGCATTTGTCAAGTCACTTAATCTCTTTACAGCAGTTTCAACTATACAATGGGGATAACAGTGCCTGCCTCACAGGGTTGCAATAAGGAGCAAATGTGATCATATTCATAAACCATTTAGCACAATGCCTGACACATAGTAAGCACTTTAGACATAGACAGGGGCAACTAGATGGCACAGTGGGCAGAGGGCCAGGTCTGGAGTCAGGAGGACCTGAGTTCAAACCCTGATTCATGTCATTATAAGCTCTGTGACCCTGGGAAAGTCATTTAGCCCTGTTTGCCTCAGTTTCCTCATCATTAAAAAGAGTTGGAGAAAGAAGCCCCAAGTAGGGCCATGAAGAGTTATCAACATAACAACAACAATAAATAGATGTAGATAAGATAATTAGATAGAGAGATAAAAAGAGATAGGAGGGTATGGATAAAAGATAATATATAGATACAAAGATAACATGAAGATTTAGATGGATATGGATATTATATAGATGGAAATAAATATACACTGAATATATGCATATTAGATAGGTCAATAAATGGATAGATAGATATGGATCAAGGTAATATGGACAGACATAGACAAAGATAATATATAGATAAAATGATAATATGTAGACTTATATGAGTATGTATATTATATAGAGAGTAATAAAAATACTCTGAACATATGTATATTAGATAGGCTGATAAATGGATAGATAGATAGAAAAAATAGATAGACACATAGATACATAGATAGATACATAGATAGATAGAAATAAAGATAATATAAAGAGATATAGGTAAAGATAATATATAGATTTAGATGAGTGTGTATATTATATAGATAGTAATAAATATACCCTGAATATATGTATATTAGGAAGGTTGATAAATGGATAGATAGATAGAGAGAGAGAGAGAGAGAGAGATATAAAGATAATATAGAGAGATATAGGTAAAAATAATATATAGATACAAATATAATATGTAGATTTAGATGGATATGGATATTATGTAGATGGTAATAAATATACCCTGAATATATGTAGACATATATATTAGATAGGTCAATAAATGAATAGATAGGGATGAAGATAATAGAGAGATAGGTAAAAATAATATATAGATATGAAGATAATATGTAGATTTAGATGGATATGGATATTATATAGATGGAAATAAATATACACTAAATATATACATATTAGATAGGTCAATAGATAGATGTGGATCAAGATAATATAGACATAGGCAAAGATAATATATAGATAAAATGATAATATGTAGACTTAGATGGAGTGTGTATATTATATAGATAGTAATAAATATACCCTGAATATATGTATATTAGATAGGTTGATAAACGGATAGATAAAGATAATATAAAGAGATGTAGGTAAAAATAATATAGAAATACAAAGATAATATATAGATTTAGATAAGTGTGTATATTATATAGATAGTAATAAATATACCCTGAATATATGTAGACATATATATTAGATAGGTCAATAAATTAATAGATAGTGATCAAGATAATAGAGAGATACATAAAAATAATATATAGATATAAAGATAATATGCAGATTTAGATGGATATGGATATTATATAGATGGAAATAAATATATGCATATTAGATAGGTCAATAGATAGATGTGGATCAAGATAATATAGACATAGGCAAAGATAATACATAGATAAAATGATAATATATAGACTTAGATGAGTGTGAATATTATATAGATAGTAATAAATATGACCTGAATATATGTATATTGGATAGGTGATAAATGGATGGATAGATAGATAGATAGATAGATAGATAGATAGATAGATAGATATAAAGATAATATAGAGAGATATAGGTAAAAATAATATGTAGATTTAGATGGATTTGGATATTATATAGATGGTAATATACTCTGAATATATATATATATATATATGTGTGTGTGAATATGTCTATATATTAGGTCAATAAATGGATAGATACATATGGATCTAGATAATATAGAGAGATATAGGCAAAAGTAATATGTAGATTCAGATGGATATGGATTTTTAAAATTACCAAAGTCTTCTAGCTTTTCAGATTCCTTTACATAAAGATACTTCCTTGATTCATCACTATCTAGGACTCTTCAGGTTAAACTTCTTTGTGAAGAGGCAAAGGCAAATGGTAGAAGACTTTGGTAATTTTAAAAAATCCTTACTTGCTTTCTTAATAACAACAGAAGGGCAAGGGCTACGCAAAAAGGAGTTAAGTGACTTACTTGCCAAAGATCACACAGCTAGGAAATATCTGAACCCAGGTCCTCCCAACTCCAGCGCTGGCACTCTACCCACTGCACTTCTTAGCCACTAGCTATGGGACTTTGGATTGGTTACTAAACCTAATCTCTCAGCCTCAGTTTCTTCATCTGCTAAATGGAAATAAAAATCATTGAAACAGCAAGGTAAAGGGGAAAGAGTACTAGAGATGGGAAAAAAAAAGACATTCTTCTAATTTTGTTTGGGGACAAGATGCCCTGGTGACCTAGGGCAGTTACTTCCATTTTCTCAGCTTTCATTCCTCATCTATAATGTTAAAAGGTTGGATTAGATGACCATGAAGCTCCTTTCCAGTTCTTTGATCTTATGGCTCTATGAGGCAATGATCTTACTGAGACAAAGAACAATAGGGAAAGAGTGAAGGAATAGTGATAAGGCATCTGAGAGTGATGGGGAATGGTATTCAAACAAGGAAGAACAGAGCTGAGTGGGGTTTGAGTCATGCTCTGACTCTCTTCTTGAGGGAATAATATGGCAAATGGGGGCCAAAGCAATTCCTAATGCTTCTCTCATGAATGGTTTAAGTCACACTTCATCCAGTTCCAGTGGCATGGATGTGGATGGGGGCGGGAGGACCAGCGCTTATGAAGGACACAGGCACCATTTGAAAAGGAGCAAGTAGATGTGTTTTATAGAAATACTGGGATGCCATCTTTAATTCAACAATTCCATTCAATTCAACAAGCATTTATTCATTCTAGGGCCTCACCGATGTTGATTATCTACAGTTTAGCCTGAATATAACTTGCTTATACCTACACTGTGAGCTCCCTGAGAAGAGGGGCTGTTCTGGGCTTTCTTCTGTATCCCCAGCACTTAGAATAGCACCTGGAACATAGTGGGTGCTTAATTAATACCTGCTGCCTGAGTGATTAAACACCTACTATGTACCAGATATATGTTAGGGGCCTGAGATTCTAAGATGATAATAAAACAGCCCCTGCCCTCAAGAACTTATTCTGACTTGGGGAGACAAAAAGTATATAAATTATTCTATATAAAAAAGAGACAAGATAAATACAATCAACAAGCGTTTGTTGGGACCTACTGTGTGTACCATTGTGCTAGGCGCTGCCGATCCAAAAACAAACCAAAAACTGTACCTGACCTCAAAGGGCTTGTGTTGTCTGGAGAAAACAAAGAAGTTCACTGATAACTAAATACAACATATATACCCAATAAATGCAGATGCCTTTGAGGAGAAGGAACATGAATATCTGGGGAAATATGGTAAAGCTTCATGCATGAAGTGGCGCACAAATTAAGCTGTGACAAGGGAGTGAGGTAAGGTGAGTTGATAAATGTTAACAAACACCTCAATGAAAAACACACTTTGAAGTTTAATCTGCATTAAGGGCAGTTAGGCAATATAGTGGATAGAGTGCCAGGCATGCAGTGAAGAGGACCTAGAGAAGGGGACAGCTAGGTGGCTCAATTGATGGAGAGTCAAGCCCAGAGATATGAGGTCTTCGGTTCAAATTTGGCCTCAGACACTTTCTAGCTGTGTGACTCTGGGCAAGTCACTTAACCATTGCCTAGCCCTTACTGTTCTTTTGCCTTAGAACCAATACCAATACCCAGTATTGGTTCTAAGGCAGAAGGTAAAGGTTTAAAAAAAAAAGAGGATCAGGGTTAAAATCTGGCCTCAGATACTTCCTAGCCATGTGACCCTGGGTAAGTCACTTAATCCTGATGACCTAGCCCTTTACCCTTATTTTAGAATTGCAACTAAGGCACAAGGTTAGGCTTTTTTTAAGTTTAATCTCCATTATTATTTTTCCACCTTGTTCTTAATTCTAATCAACAAAACAGTAAGTCAACCCATGATTTATAATATTTCTTTATTTCCAAGATGTAAAATGCTCACGCTGAAAATGTCAAATCTAAGCTGGTCTAAGAGACACAGGTCAGGAGAGAGGATTTCCTGGGAGAAAAATGGATCCTTGCTTAACAGATTATCACTAGGAGAAGGGGCATATTGAATGTTCTTGGAGGACCCACACCCCTAATGTGAGGGCTTGCCGAGCCCTTTTCAGGGCTGCTTGTCCACCTTTGGGTTCCATCTTTCACCCAACTTTCACCTGGGGCTCCAAGAAGCTGTAGCTACAGCCCAGTAAAACCATCCCTGCAGATAGGCTAACCCGGTTTAAGGGTAACTGAAAGTTTCAAAGCCATCAATGAGTTGGGGGCAAGGGGTCTACCCCAACCAAGAAAAGCCCTCCCCCCATGGAATACGTAGATGAGAACAATTTGCTCCAACAACCATGATCTTGGCTGAAGAAGGACCTGTGGAGCACTTAGAGCTTGGCCAGACATCGAAGATGCCAAGGTCATCCATTGCAAGCTGGGCCATCACCAGCCATCTGACTTTGGTCTTGCCACTGGACTCGGATGACTGCGGAAGAGAGAATGAAGCTGAAGACTTTGTGTGACTCTGCCTCACTGAAATCCAATTTATGCACACGTCAAAAGACATCACCAGTGACGTCATTTTGGTCCTCTTGGACAAAGAAAAATGCACAACAATCAGAAGCGATGGCTCCTTCCTACTTCTTTCTGTCTTCCTCTACCTGAAGCAGGAGGATTGTGCCAGGGACGAAGCATCAGATTCTGTGGGGAGAGAAGCTCATTTGGGTAACACTCCTGCTTAAACATTAAGAAGAAGCTGTTGTTTTTCCTACAGACATCTCTGTTTGGGTTTGTATATGTCGATGTGCTACATACAGAAATCACATTCAATTTAAACACAGCTAGCTGGTTCAAAACAAACCAAATGAGAGTGAGGAGGCAATCTTCCATATTCATCGATGGGACTGCTGCTCTTCAAATTTCCCAGGTAGAGAATCCCCACCCTTCCTACTAATTCACTCCAGTTCCCCTACACACACACACACACACACACACACACACACACACACACACACACACACACACACATCTCTCAAGGAAGTTGCTCCAGGTCATACATATCATTCCTATGGGACAGATATGAAGCAATCAAGGGGCAATATCTATGACCTAGCATGACATTCCTTCCCCCAAAATTTCCCCTTCTTCATGATAAAGATAGGATCTGGGTTCAAATCTGGCCTCAGATAGTTCCTAGCTGTGTGACCCTGGGCAAGTCACTTAACACCAACTGCCTACCTGCTACTGCTCTTCTGCCTTAGAAACAATACTTAGTATGGATTCTAAGAAAAGCTAAGTTTTTTTTAATAGGAACTGGGATTTAGAGGTGAAAGGGATCTTGAAGACCGTCTTACCAAACCCTGTATTTTATAAATGAGGAAACTGAAGCAATGAGATTAGATAATCCACCCAAGATCATGTTGGTAATTAAAAAAAAAAGAAGAGCTGGGAATCAAACCTGGGTCCTCTGCCCAGGACTCTTTCCACTGAACCATGCCAGGCCAGATCCTTCAATTAATACAGCATGAACTCAAGGCTTTTCACCATCCTTGCTGACCTCCCCATTGAAAGCCCAACAAAGCAAGATGTCAAGATTCCATTCTGGCAGGTTGAAAAAAAAATCCACCATCCAAGTGTTTTCATAACTATCTGAAATGACAAACCAAAGCTCTCCTCATACAGCTGTGGGCAAGGAGAACATTTCCTTTCTTTGATAGAAAGGAAATATTTTACAGAAATAAGCCCCAGGTGCCAGTGTTCTCCTCTTTACTAAATCCCAGTTCATTCCTAAAGAGACAAAAAAAAAAGGATGTTACTTTGGTTCATGGGAACTGTCCCCTGATTGCTTCATATGTGTAAATCTTGTCTCTACAGTTAAAGTATAAACACTTTGAGGGTAGAAATAACTATTTCCTCCTTTTTATGTAGTCCTAAAGGTACAATAAACATTTGTTAAGCACTTACTATATGCCAAGTACACACTGTTTGGCAATGGGCATGAGAGAGAGAGAGAGAGAGAGAGAGAGAGAGAGAGAGAGAGAAAGAGAGAGAGAGAGAGAGAGAGAGAGAGAGAACGAGAGAGAGAGAACGAGAGAGAGAGAGAGAGAGAGAACGAGAGAGAGAGAACAAGAGAGAGAGAGAGAGAGAGAGAGAGAACGAGAGAGAGAGAGAGAACGAGAGAGAGAGAGAGAACGAGAGAGAGAGAGAGAGAGAGAGAGAGAGAGAGAGAGA
>NC_058130.1:749385916-749395887 GCF_016433145.1 Gracilinanus agilis
AGAGAGAGAGAGAGAGAGAACGAGAGAGAGAGAGAGAGAGAGAGAGAGAGAGAGAGAAGACAGAGAAGACAGAGAGAGAGAGAGAGAGTATGTTCTTGCCCTTAAGGAGCTTATAATCGAATGGAGGAAGATCTCACAAAAAGAAGCTGAAAGGATGAGGAGGGAAGGAGGCACCCCTGAAGAATCTAGGATGGCACATAGCACTGGAAAGATTGTGGACATCATAGCAGGAGGACTCAATAGGTCTAAGCAACCAAGGCAACCAACCAGAAATGAGGTGTTAAATGGCAGAAAAGATAAATAAAGGAATAAGTAATTAGAGCTTTCTTTCCCACCAGTATACCTTTGATTATACCATTCCTGAATCTACATGTAAACATTCTTCTTGCCTACCTTATGTTTGTCTTTGAAAATTCCAGTAATCCTTCAAAACTTAAGCTGTTACTTCCCTCATGAAGTCTCCTATGATTTCTCCACATCCTTCCCACATGAGAAATATTTCTTCCCTCAGATGTTATAAATACTGATAAATATTTAATGTCAAAGAGCATTTATGTGGCCCTTTAATGTTTTTGAGGTGCTTTACAAGTATTACTTCAGTTTATTCTCTCAAAAAACACTGGGAAATAGGAGCTGTTATTATTCCCATTTTACAGTTGAGGCAACTAAAGCAGACAGGTTAAGGAATTTGCCCCAGGTCACACAGCTATGAAATGTCTGAGGCTGGATTTGAAACCATCTTTTTGATTCCAGATATATTATTCTATTCATTTCATTAAAATGAGATGAACTACTAGCTTTCTGTCAAGGATTTTATGCCTCTCTCTGTCCCTGTTTTTTATTTTTGTTTTTGGAGGCACCAGCCCTGTGATTTCATTTGTATACAGAAATTCCAATGAGGAAATTCTTTCTACCTATATAGGTTGGCACCTTCTCTGTAATTTATACAGAGTTGCATAGAACATACAATAAAAGGTTGTAAGGGACTTGACCAAGATCACACAGGGGGAGATGTTTCAGACAGAGGATTTGAACCCAGATCTACATGTATGACTTAGAAGCCAACTCTCCATCCACTATTTGATGTTTTCTCTCTAGTTCTTCTCATATGCTTTTGTTCTTGTCAATTCTACACTGCAAACATGTATATGACTGTGCATACTTCATATGCTTCCACCCTTAGCCATACTGTGAAAGTAGAGTCCATATTATGATAATTTCTGTATTGCCCCCATCCACAGGCATTGCACTCTGCAAGTAGATGGTACTTAATGAATGTTCTGATAAGGTTCTATTTTTAGGGTGAGTCAGTGTGGAAAAAGCAAAGATCACTGAGTCAAAAGTCCTGAGATTAAGTCCTACCTCTGCAACCTACTAGCTATTGGAATTCAAAAGTAGGATGCAATTTCTCTGAATCTACTGAGGCAGCTAGTGGATAAATGCCTGAACATGGAATCAGAAAAAATCTGAGTTCAAATTCTGCCTCTTAGCTGTGCTACCTCCCCCTCTCTCCTCTCATTAGTCTTAGGATCACACACTGAGAATTATAAGGCACCTTAGAAACCACTGAATCCAAACCCCGCCTTCTAGAAGAATTAGCCCAAGATCAAGCATATAGTTAGTAGAAGAGGTAGAATATGAAACCTCATCATCTAAGGACCCAAATCTCTTTTTCCTATACTACTGATCCCCTCTCCAACTTGGTTTCCCCATCTGTAAAATGGGGAGAATAACAGCACCTACATCACAAGGTTTTTGGCATCATCAAGGCTAGTTATTATTAGCTATTTATTATTACTCTATTTCAACTAGAAAAATGGCTTAATAAAATATACAGTAGCTTCTTCACGCAGCTACTGTGAGGCTGAGATGAGAAAATGTATGTTAAGCAATTTGTAAAATGAAAAACATTATGTAAATGTCAACTATGAGCATGATTAGTTTCTCCTTTTTCATATTAAGAAATGAATAAACAATTACTGAGTGTCTCTATTCAAATCCTTTCTCAGTTATTTTTGCTACCTATGTGATTCAGGGCAAGTGGATTCATTTCTCTATGTCTCGATTTCCCCATATGTAAAATAAAGTAGTTCCTGAGAAATGAATGAATGAATTTTGCTATATGAATGTGTGAGTGTGATGGTCCATACCCCTATCCTAATTAATATAATTACAGAAGGCCTAAATATCTCTATCAAATCAACCAATCAATCAAAAATGTAAATGAGGTATAAACAAGTCTTTAATCAATTGGGTTGCATAAAAGGCTTTAATCATTAGATGAAATCAAAGTATGTCACACTGGAAACGTATTGGGATTGACTGAAAGAATCAGATATTTTAATGAGTCTGTGTACATGAAAGCAGCAATTTCAGACTTGAGTGTTTCAGGAGAAAATTCTAGCAAAAGACTATTGAAGGAATTGTTCTTGGAGAGAGGAAAAAGATGGAATTCTCTTCTCTCCCTTGATTAAAAGACAGTCTTGTGAATTTCAAAAGATTGGAACATCTGGACTTCCCCCAAGCAAGAGAAAGCAATGTCTATATTGAGAACTAAAAGACAAACTGAAGAGAAGATGGACAAAGTCAAGGCAAGCAGCTTTAGGAATTTATCAAGACTTCAACCTTCACCATCCAGGATTCCATAGCAAGAGAAAGATACTCCCTGTAACCAAGATCTATTACTTATCTCTTCATTATAACCTCTAAGTTTGAGCCCACTTTTCTTCTGATCCCTATTTAAGGGGAAATTGATTTTTTCCAGATTTTTGGAGAGATTATTATCATACCAACCATCCCAGCTATACTTGCTTAGTAAATATCCCTTTCTCAAAGCTAATTAAGTTTGCCTGATAATCACTGGAGAGCACACTGGGTGGGGGCTCATGATCAACAGTAATAGCAGTATTATTAAGTAAATGTAATAGCTACTAGAAACTTCAATCCCTGAAGTTAACCCCTTAGATCCCTAAAGGGAGCAGTAGTCATTCCTCTCAAGGTCCATGCATGACTTTCTACAGGACTTTAGAAAATTATGCTATAGAAACCTCTTCACCCCATAAGTTTAATCTACCCCTAGACTACTTCTCACAATTGGAAGTTCTGGCTCTTTGCCCTCTCCCCATGATTGGCTGGTTATTTCCAGTTCCTCTGTTTTAAGGAGGAGGCCCTGCCAACCATGTGTTCATTTTTTTGTCAGGTTATGCTATTGACTCTCCACAGGACTTTGTCTAACAGACCAAGAAAGACTTTATTCATGTCTCCTTTACAACCTCTTTTTGTGTATTATCTTTCCCCATTAGAATGCAAGCTCTTTGAGAACAGGGAATGTCTTTTTTTTTTTTAATTTATATTTGCATTCCTAGTGATCAGCATATTTTTTCCCTAAAACCCTTACCTTTCATTGTAGAATCAATACTGTGCACTGGTTCTAAGGCAGAAGAGTCACAAGGGTTAGACATTGGGAGTTAAGTGACTTGTCCATGATCGCACAGTTAGGAAGTGTCTGAGGTCAAATTTGAATCCAGGACCTCTCATCTCTAGGCCTGACTATCAATCCACTGAGCCATCCATTTGCCCCCAAAGTGTCTGTACATATTAACTACTAACTAAATACTTTTTGTTGCCTTTTGGGGACCCAAAAAAAGTAAGAATTGCAAAAATGAGTCTAGAAAGGAGCATTTCTCTGGTACATTCAAGAATGAGTCCCAGATAGATTCTCCATAGTGAGTTCTTACAAATACCAAGAGTTTAGATATTATCTCAGATGAAGCATTCTGCCCAAAGTCAATTCCTTTGGCCACAACTAGACTGGACTGTTGCTAGAATATCCTTCTAGAATACTCAATTCTGAGCCAACTTGCTTTCAGAAATAGATATAAACATACATATATACATCATAATATGTAGATGAATACACACATAGGTAGATACATACAAAGATACATAGATAGAAACATAAAAAGTAGATATGATATAGACATAGATATAGATATTATTTCATTGGATCAAATCAGATGAAGCCACATAGGATATGCATTAGAAATAGTTTCAAGAATCAGACATATCTCTAGATCTAAATGACCAAATTACTTCTCTCAAATTGATAAAGACTTGCTCACACCTCATTTATATTTCCAAATGATTGACTGATTCAGTAGAGATGTCAAAGGCTTTTGTAATTACATTCATTGGGGGGAGAGTATAGAATTTTGTTGTGCCTTAAGAAATAACAAATATTAAATTATGAATGCTACCTCCAGAGAGTGAACCAAAAGAGAAAGTATGAAAGATTTAATTTGTATGAACACATCAGTCTCTCAGATGATACCTTCTATGGTGTGGGGAGGGTTGGGAGTGGTTGTAACACTTGTCTATAAATTCTATTAATAAATAAAAGAAGAGAATGGGATATCCATAAGGAAACACAGATAAGCGGGAAAGCTTTGAAAGGTTCATGAAGGATTTATTACACAGATATGAATAAAATCAAGCTAAGCATATAAAAGATTTGTGATTTCATTTATGTATAGTTTTTTCTTTGTATATGGAAATGCTTGCTTTATTTGGTTTTATAAAATTTGGAATTAAGATAATTGTTTTTAAATTTAAAGAAATAACAAATATGGGGAAGTCAGATTAATACTAAACGATTTAAGTCACTTGAGTTCTCTGGAACAAAGCTTCCTCATCTGTAATGTGGAAGAGTCCTAGAGGGATGTTAGATGTTACAATCCATCTAGGACTCTGCCTAACTTATTCCTACACATCTATAAAATGAGGGAGGGTTAGACTAAAATATATCTAAGGTCCCTTCCAGTGCTAAACCTATTACACTAATATTGTTCTGAAAGGGCATGGTGAATTGAACAGAACAAGGGGATATTGTACACAATGACTGCAATAATGCAAATGTAAACAACATTCAAAGGAAGCCCAATTCTGAGTATACTGTTAAGTTGATGACCCCTAAACAAAAGATGATGAAATATAGTTTTCCTTTTGGTAGAAAAGTGGGGGACTACCAATGTTGAATAATGCATTTACTGTATTATTCTGGTGGATTAAATAGGTGGGTGTGATTACTATCCTGTGATTACTATGTACTGGCTGTACTAGATACCTGGATTGCACTCTCTCTTCTCTACCACTTAAAAATCCCTTGTGTTCTTCAAGCATCAGTCAAGAGTGCCATCTTTCTTTTACCCCCCAAAATTACCTTGTGTTAATTTTACATATATTTTTGTTATTATATAATGTACATACTATCTTGCCCCAATAGAAATTAAGGTCCTAGACTGCATAAACTATTACACTTTTGTCTTGGTATCCCCAGTACTTAGCACAGTTGTAGGATATAGTGGGCAACTTGTCAATTAACTATTTGACTTGGTTTTGCTTACTTGTTTTCCTTTGTTGAAGGAGAAATCTAAAAATACCCATTAAGTAAAAACACAAAGGATCAATAAAACATGTTTAATTAAAATGAAGGTCTTTTAGGCTAGATGACCTATGAGGTTCCTTTCCTTTCTAAATATATGATCCTATCTTCCTTTGATCTAGGTAACATGGGAGATACTTGTCAGCTACCTTCCATGTTCTGTATAATCTATTTTGGGAAAGAAAATTAATGCATGGAAAGGACCTATAGAACCTCAAAATGAATTATTTTTTTCTCTGCTTTAGTTTTCTTGTCTCCTCATTTGGAAACTCAGACTAAAGAAGTCATCTTTCCTAGTCAGTGATCTCTTTGAATTAATGAGGACTTCATTTTCCCTTTGACAGCTCACCACAAGGGACATCCATTCATCAGCACCTTGGACAGATGATCTGTGGCCAGAGCAACACCAGGAGAGACAATCCTCTCCAAACTACCTTACAGAAGAACAACTAAGCCCAAAATCTAATGCCTGAAGAGCAAGAAAGGAAGTGGGGGGAGGGGGGGAGTTCCCTACTTTAAAAAAGAAAAAAACCTAGTATCTAAGTTTGTAAAAATGATGAGTTTTTATGTAGCTCTTAAAAATCATGGGAGAATGGAAAAGGAAACCTCTTCAATGGATTTAAGATCTGATGAGAGTCTGTTTCTTTACAGGTTCATCAGCATTCTATTCCATTAGATTTCTTCAGACCTTGGCACTTCATTGAGTTAATGGACTGCTCTTGTAACTGCCCCTCCCCCTAGAGAAAGAAAAGACCTTCTAATAATCCTCTTTAAATGAATCATCATCAGGTCCCTTTGGATCTGCACCCAAGGACAAAGCCCTGGAACAGATAGACAAGCAAACTTATGAAGTTTGAATAGTTTATCCCAGGGTCCTTTCTGCCTCTTCCTCTCTCTGGCTTCTCTCCTACAATTAAAACTTGGCTTCAGAAAAGCTCAGAGATTGAAAGGTATATCCAGTCCACCTATTGTTCAGAGACTTAACTTGCTTAAGGTCACACAGTCAGCATGGTGCCAGGAGTGCAGAGCATGTGAGGAGTCCGTCATGTGAAATCAGTCAAGTAAGAGAAGCTGGAATCCGATTGTGAAAAGTTTAACTGTCCATTGGAGCCAAGACTTGAACTCATGACTTCTGTGTTTTAAGTCCAGTATTCTTTTCATGTTATGCTTTTTATCATCCTTTTGCTTCCTAATGTGAATGAGCTAATCCCTTTTTCTGACTCCCTGGGATATCTGTATTCTAAGTCTGATCTCTTATCATTGAAAGAAAAGTTTTAGTCATCCTGAATTCTCCACTTCCCTGTATTCCATGTCTTAAAAGCAGCTAGGGAGTGCTGTGGATAAACCCCTGTGCTAGATTCTTAAAGATTTCAGTTTAAATCTGATCTCAGACACTAGTTATATGTTCCTAGGCAAGTCACTTAACCTCTATCTGCCTCAGTTTCTCCTAAAAGGTTGTTCTGACAATTGAATAGATAATATTTGGAAAGCATTTAGCATAGTGCCTGGGCTGGCACATTGCTCTCATTCAGTTATTTCTGTTGTTTCTGATTCTCCATGACCCCATTTGGGGTTTTCTTCACAAAGATACTAGAGCAGTTTGTCATTTCCTTCTCTACCTCATTTTACAAAATTGGAACTGAGGCAAACAGGATTAAATGATTTGCCCAAGGTCACACAGCTATTAAGTGTCTGAGACCAGATTTGAAATCAGGAAGATGAATCTTCCTGACTCTAGGCCTAGTGCTCTACCCACTGTACCACCTAGATACTCTGCCTGGCACATAGTAGATATTTAATAAATGCTTATTCCCTTCTCACCTAAAGAGATTTCAGGTCTCAACAGAAAGGTATAGCAAGGAAATGTTGAATTAGAGTTTTGTTTTTGTTTGTATTTATTTTTTCCTGAGCCTCTATTATTACCCCTTGGGCCTACTCAGTTGTTGAAAAGACAGCCTACATTTCCCATGGTATGCTTGTCTGAAATTCTGAGGATAGTGACATCAAGAAACTATGGGGATGTTTAATTCTGAAAGGCTTCAGAAAAATACAAGACACTACATGATAGAGGGGAAGGAGAGGTGGGGCTAAACTTAAAATCAGGAAGAATTCAGGTCAGAATCTCACCACCAGCATTTAGTAACTATGTGACCTTGGTCAAGTCACTTCACAATCCTATGTCTCCATTTCTTCATTTATTTTGGATGGTCTGGACCTGTGATGGCAACTCCCTCTACTGACTCAGATCAGCAGCTTCTCTGAAACTTACAGAATGAGGCATCTGGAGGCACTCTGAATTTAGGCGACTTCATTTTAATCATTTAAATAATATATGTTAGTGGCAGATCTTGAACTCAAGTCTTTTTTTTTAAACCCTCACCTTCTGTCTTGGAGCCAATACTTTGTATTGGCTCCAAGGCAGAAGAGTGGTAAGGATGGGCAATGGGGGTCAAGTGACTTGCCCAGGGTCACACAGCTGGGAAGTGTCTGAGGCCAGATTTGAATTTAGGACCTCCCATCTCTAGGCCTGGCTCTCAATCCACTGAGCTACCCAGCTGCCCCCTGAACTCAAGTCTTCATGGTCAGCCCTCTTTCCACTGTCCACTAACCCATAGGGACAGTAGTTTGAGATCTTATTTTTACAGGGTTTAGGTGGGAACTTATCTATGCCACCTTGGAATTCAGTTCATGAATATGCCCATATCACCTCAAAGTTGTAAGTAAAATTTTAAAGTTGACATGTCCTCCTCATCTCAAAGTTATCAATACCACTTCATGATCTGCTGGTATTACTGTGGATATCTGGAACTCATCTGATACATATGATAAGAATAAAAGGCCTGGACAGGAGAACCCACATATCTTCCACTGATTTAGCACAGATTATGAGGATGTGATTTTTAGTGAATATATGAGACAGTTAACAAATTGTGCATCTTTGATCTCTGGGAAGATGACTTCCAAGTTCTCCTCTGTAGTCTTCCTTCATGATATTGTTACTTTATACTGACTACTTTATAAACTTACGTCCTAGAGCTGTGTTGGTGAACCTATGGCACGTGTGCCAGAGGGGGCTGCTTTCCTCTCTCTCTCCACGCCTACCTGAGGTCATTTATCCCATCACCCAGCCCTCTGCCCAGTAGCCCAGTGGGAGTGCTTCTTCCCTCCCCTCTCTGGAGTAAAGGGGTGGCTCACATGTGGCATGAGGGTGAAGTTTGGGCACTTGGTCTCTAAAAGGTTTGCCATCACTGTACTATAGCATAAAAAGTAGAAAGAGAGGGGGTCAGGGAACTAGCACAAGATACAATTTAAACACATATACACACATATGAATATATATATATACATATATATGCTTTTGAGTATATATTGATAAATACATATAGACATACATATATAGGTATCTACAAGATACTTTTTAAAAAGTATATATATATATACTTTTTAAAAAGTATATATATATATATATATATGTATATGTATATATATATATATATAGTTTTAACCCAGATACTATTTTTTAAAAGGCTGGGTTATATAGATGAGTGTGTAGCTATGTATTATGCATAGTGTATGCTTATATATGTATATACATAAGTATATATTTGTGTAATTACATGTATATATGTGTATATATATCCATATTTTATGTGTGTATGCCTATACATATATACACACTAACATTATGTTGTGTTTATACATGTGTGTGTTTCTATGTGTAAACACATGTGAGTGTGTGTGTGTGTGTGTGTGTGTGTGTGTGTGTGTGTTTTCTCCCAGGCAAATGTAAGCTCCTTAAGGACAGGGATCATTTGGAAAATGGAAGAACTTAGGGTAGGAAAACAAATGAGCTACATTTTGCACATGTTGAGTTGAAGTTGCCTATGGGACATCCAGGTGGTAGAACTATCCAGGAGAGAGCTGATGATACGGGGGAGGCTTGGGGGTGAGGGTGGGGGAGGGAATTATGGATAACTCCACAGTTAGTGAGAAAGCAGAATGACAAGAAGAATGGTGGTCCTTTCAACACCAATTGGAAAGCTGTGCTCCTCTAACAGTTCCTGAGGACTTTCAGTCTATCTCTCTGCTCTCCCAGACGTCTGCATATTCATGAACCTAAGCTATGATTAAAAAAAGAACTCCGTTGTACCTATCAGCCATCAAAGTGCCTTATTTTTTTTTAAAGAAAGCTATTGTCTCTGAGCACAACATCCCCACCTTTAAGAAGGTGTAAAAACTGGAGCATGAAATCCTTCCCCCTAATCTCCAGCTATTGTCATTTCTGCCAGTTCATCACCCAACAAACTACAACAATGGAACACCATGCTTCTGAACTAATCTTTGATGGATGGGCCCCACACACTCCAGGGCCTGATTTTGAAGAGCATCATAAATATTAATAGTGTTGATAGAGCCTTTAAAAATTTGTCCTGTCACATGCCTGCCAGGGAAACCCTTGGAATTCAATCATGTTTGTCCCACCCACTGAGGACCTGCTACCAATTTCCTTCTCTACCTCGTTTAATTGGTG
>NC_058130.1:749397805-749436032 GCF_016433145.1 Gracilinanus agilis
ATATATATATGTATATGTATATATATATATATATAGTTTTAACCCAGATACTATTTTTTAAAAGGCTGGGTTATATAGATGAGTGTGTAGCTATGTATTATGCATAGTGTATGCTTATATATGTATATACATAAGTATATATTTGTGTAATTACATGTATATATGTGTATATATATCCATATTTTATGTGTGTATGCCTATACATATATACACACTAACATTATGTTGTGTTTATACATGTGTGTGTTTCTATGTGTAAACACATGTGAGTGTGTGTGTGTGTGTGTGTGTGTGTGTGTGTGTGTGTGTGTGTGTTTTCTCCCAGGCAAATGTAAGCTCCTTAAGGACAGGGATCATTTGGAAAATGGAAGAACTTAGGGTAGGAAAACAAATGAGCTACATTTTGCACATGTTGAGTTGAAGTTGCCTATGGGACATCCAGGTGGTAGAACTATCCAGGAGAGAGCTGATGATACGGGGGAGGCTTGGGGGTGAGGGTGGGGGAGGGAATTATGGATAACTCCACAGTTAGTGAGAAAGCAGAATGACAAGAAGAATGGTGGTCCTTTCAACACCAATTGGAAAGCTGTGCTCCTCTAACAGTTCCTGAGGACTTTCAGTCTATCTCTCTGCTCTCCCAGACGTCTGCATATTCATGAACCTAAGCTATGATTAAAAAAAGAACTCCGTTGTACCTATCAGCCATCAAAGTGCCTTATTTTTTTTTAAAGAAAGCTATTGTCTCTGAGCACAACATCCCCACCTTTAAGAAGGTGTAAAAACTGGAGCATGAAATCCTTCCCCCTAATCTCCAGCTATTGTCATTTCTGCCAGTTCATCACCCAACAAACTACAACAATGGAACACCATGCTTCTGAACTAATCTTTGATGGATGGGCCCCACACACTCCAGGGCCTGATTTTGAAGAGCATCATAAATATTAATAGTGTTGATAGAGCCTTTAAAAATTTGTCCTGTCACATGCCTGCCAGGGAAACCCTTGGAATTCAATCATGTTTGTCCCACCCACTGAGGACCTGCTACCAATTTCCTTCTCTACCTCGTTTAATTGGTGAGAGCGTGGGGGGGGGGGGAATAGGGGAAAGGAATATTCATTCCCCCTTGGAGAAATGAAAGACTCAAAAAGTCTTTCCAGACCTGGACGTTACACATCAATTACTTGAAAGCCCCCCTTGAGCACAGGTTTTCCATTTGGTGGGCTCCACTTATGCTCTCTGGGAGAAATTCTTTGATGTTTCTATATATATATACTTTTTTGCATTCACCCCAGGAAATGTCATATCATATAAGCCCTGTTATGACCATTGCTGTAATAGGTTTACAGAATATAGTCATCAGTGCTCATATACTGTAATCATACTTAACTGTACACAGCACGGATTACATCAGTTATTCTGAAAGCCCCAAGGCTGCCTAGCTTGGGCAAATAAAATCATATTTACAAAGGACCAGAGATTGACTCTCTTGAAGCAGAGATGCTTATTTCCAGCCCGTTGTACCTTCTACTCCCTAGAGAGATTTTTGCTTTTTTTTTTCCTTTCAAATAATAAAAGCTCTTTTCTACAATGGAGAAGGTACAACAACTAGGTGAAACAAACTTAATATAATCCAGGACATACCTTGTGGGACTTTATCCAGGCAAGTGAGAAATAGCAGAAACTGGTCTCGATACCAACCTTCTTAGTTTAGTTCAATTAAACATTTATTAAATGCCTACTGTATGCTAAAGGACACAAAGGCAAAAGGCTTACATTCTACTGGGATACAGGGAGGAGAGTAGGGATGGACAATACATTACAGGGTCAAGCAAACATGTGACACAAACAAAGCAAATAGAAAGTATTTTGCAGAGTGGGGTCTGGAAAGTTTTCGAAACTGGGGAATCAGGGAATGCTTCTCGAAGGAGGTGGCATTTGAATTAAGCTTTGAAGGAAGCTAGGAATTCTAAGAGGGGAAGGTGAAGAGGGAAGAGTGTTTCTAATATGGGAAACAGTCTATGCAAATGACAGAGGTTGGAGATGGAATGTTCCCTATAGAGAATGACAAGAATTGGGAGTAATGAGAAATTAGTCAATAGTCAACAAACATTTATTAAACTCTTACTATGTGTCAGGCACTATGCTAAGCACTAGGGATATACAAATACTGGCCAAAAGAAAGGCAGCCTTTTCTTCAAAGATTTTACTGTTAAAGGGAGCTGAAAAGTCAGGGGACAGGGAGCATTGGATATCCATGGAGCATGGTGGCAAAGTCCAGAGACGGAGGGTTAGCTGGTCTAGATCCTTCCTCAAAACGTAGGTTTGGGGAAGGGGAGAGAAAAGGGGGAGAAAACGATTATTAAGTATCTACTATATGTGACTGGGCAGGTAGGTGGCACAGGGATAGAGTGCTGGGCACGGAGTGTAGAAAACTCATATTTTTGAGTTCAAATCTGGCTTTATATACTTACTAGCTGCCTTATTATGAACCTCGACTAGTTACTTAACCCTATGAGCCCCAGTTTTCTTATCTGTCAGATGAGCTGGGGAAGGAAATGGCAAACCACTCCAATATCTTGCCAAGAAAACCTCAAATGAGGTCACAAAGGGTCTGACATAACTGAATAATAAAAGTCATTCTGTCATTCACATTATATAGTAAAACCTGGGATAACCAAGAGGTCAGAAAATGAAGTCTCACTAATATTTTTTTTGTTAACAGAAAATTATCTCTGTTTTTATCCACAGGGACCAAACTTTTAAAATCCGGGGGGTGGGGGGGTCAGCTTTGCTAGTTTATTATGTAATACAGGGAGACACAGCAAGTTTCTTCTCACTAGAAATCTTTTTAAGTGAAGCCTGAACATTACAGAGAACTCTCACTCACTCTCAGAAAATCTGGACTAAATAGTCACTGATTTTTTAGTGCCAATTCTGCCAACTCTGATATTCTATGATTGTTGCCCATAATTTGATAGGAGCAGAAACTGAACCTCAGAGAGATTAGGGAACTTACTCATGGCCACACAGCTAATGTCAGAACTGGCATACAATGGTTGTGATGACATGTTTCTGCAGCTTACTTCTTGAGATTGATATGTTTTCCCTAATTAAACGGTTTCTCTTTTCTACAAATCAAATTCAAAGTCCTTTGTTAATGATTGCTTCTAAGTAAGGAAAAGGTTCAGGCACGAGGGGCTATGCCAAAAGTGAATGAGGGGGAGAGCTAGGTAGCACGATGAATAGAATGCCACGCCTGGAGTCAGGAGGTCCTGGGTTCAACTCTGGGCTTGGACACCTCCTAGCTGTGTGACCTTGAGCACATCACTTAACCTCAATTGCCTAGCCCCTGCCACTCTGTCTTAGAATCAATACTAGGGCAGAAGGTAAGGGTTAAAAAAACGTGAAGCAGGACGGCAGTCCTGGAGATATGGCACTCCCCAAGGCTCTGGAACAGGACCGAGAAATACAAGATGTCAAGAGATCTTGAGGAAGCCCAAAGGTGAATGTGTGCATGTGGGTCTCCTCACTCCAAAGCTACTGTTCTTTGCAGTGTACCACATTCTATGACAATATGATTCTGTGAATCAGCTGGAAATAAGACAGCATCTAATTAGGGGGGAAACTATACAATCCATAAAGGAATATAAGAATTCAATGGGGCATGAGATCTATGCAGGTAGAACAGGACTGGGGAAGGTGGTAATTAAATTGGGAAGGAGAGGAGAGAGCTAGATGAAAGGGAAAACATTGCAGGTAAGGGCGATGACATGAAGAGAGAAACCTGATGATAAAAATATGATAATAATAAATTAAACAAGTTCCTAGTTCTATACTCTGTATAAGACCTTAGGCTAGGCACTGTGGGTGATGCAATAAAGTACAATAAGACAGCATTTTATGTTTTATGTTCCAAGACCCTCTGCATAAGTTGAAAATTACACATAATGGTGAACTCCATTATTTAATAAGTATAAGAACATACCTAGGCATTTTATGGCTTTTCTTAGGCTCGTCAGAGCTTCCAGCATCATTACTCTTGTACTTTGGGGCCATTGTTAATAACTAAATAGCATTAATGAAACAAAGAGAAGCGCTGCTCTAAAACACGGACACGACTTGTTAAAAATGAGAACTCTGGACAAAGACTGATGTGAGAGCTTATGTTTTGGCACAAAACAATATAATGACTCACACTAATGCTTCTCAAAGAGAAAATGAGTGTGATGGGGTAAACTGCTGTGAGACTTTACACAGCTTGGGGAAATGGTGTGGACTTAGCGGTGAATTAATTCTTATTTAATTTTATGTATTCTCTGCCTTTTTTTAATTGCCAATCTCATATACCTGAATTCATGTGTTCTGAGTTTGCATAAAATGAGGTCCTATCATATGTCATTTCCTCTGACTTTAGAGCTTGCCATCTATCCGGAGGCCAGGGACTTTGTTTTAACTGTGGCATGTGTGTCTTTTGGGGAATATCCCAAGGTTATGTGATTTTGTAAGTGTGGGAATTCCATTTGGATGACTGTAATAACAATAAAGAATACTCCCCCCCCATCAAGACAAACCTCTACAAACTCTCTGTTTCTGGGTGATTTTCTCCCATAAGTCAAACATTTGGATCTTCCTCAAGATCTCTTGAGTTGGCAGATGCAGTGGTCTAATGCCAGGGCCGTAAGCAGTGTAATCTCCTTGGTACTACTTTCTTCATTTCTTCTTTTTAAAAATTATGTTTTATTCTTCCTAATTACATACAAAAACAATTTTTAACATTTGCTTTTCAAAATTTTGAATTCCAAATTCTCTCCTTCCATCCCTCCTCATTCCTGTTTTGGGATGGCAAGCAATCTGAGATAGGTAATACATGTGCAATTATGGAAAACATATTTCCATATTAGTCATTGTGTGAAAGAAAACACAGACCAAACAACAATAATACTTTTAAAAAACAAGAAAAAATGCTTTGAACTGCATTCAGACTCCATCAGTTCTTTCTCTGGAAACAGAATTTTTCATCACAAGTCCTTTGGAACTGCCTTGGATCATTGTGTTACTGAGAATAGCTAAGTCCTTCACAGCTAATCCTCATACAGTATAGCTGTAACTGTTCAATATTCTCCTGGTTCTTCTCACTTCACTCGGAATCAGTTCATGTAAGTCTTTTCAAGTTTTCCTGAAAGCATCCTGCTTGTCATTTCTTATAGCATTATATTATTCCATCACCATCAGCTGCCACAATTTATTCAGCCATTTCTCAATTGATGATCATCCTCTCAATTTCCAACTCTAGCACCACAAAAAAACTCCTATAAATCTTTTTTGCAAAAATAGGTCCTTCTCCTTTTTGTTTTTTCTCTCTTTGAGATACAGACCTCATAGTGCTATTTCTAAGTCAGAAGGTATGCACAGATTTATAGTCCTTTGGGTCTAGTTTCAAATTGCTCTCTTGATTGGTTAGATCAGTTCACAACTCCACCAACAGTGCATTAGTGCCCCAATTTTCCCACATCCCCTCCAATATTTGTCATTTTCCTTTTCTGTCATGTTAGCCAATCTAATAGATTTGAGGTGGTACCTCAGAATTATTGTATTTTTCATTTCTCTAATCAATAGTGATCTAGAACATTTTTCCAGATGACAATAGATCTTTGTTTTGATTTCTTTATCTGAAAACTGTTTGTTCATATTCTTTCGTTCACTCTTCACTCACAGACACCAGTGCCTGAAACCCTTCCCCATATGGATCAAACCATTAACAAATCACTTAGACCTTGAATTGTAGAGAAGAGAAACAGTTTATTTAGGGAAATCATAATAGTATCAAGCAGCACTAGCAGTTATGAGAAATAAACTATAGGAGATTCAATCCTTTTCCTATGGTCAAGGTTCCACAGAAGGGTCAGAAGACACAGTGATGGATGTAGAAACAGTCACAGACATAAATGGAGAAAGATGGATAGATAGATAGATAGATAGATAGATAGATAGATAGATAGATAGATAGATGATGGATAGACAGACAGTAAGATAGATATAGATAATGTGCATATTATATATTACATCNTAGACAGACAGTAAGATAGATATAGATAATGTGCATATTATATATTACATCTAATAGCATACATAATATATGACAATATATTAAATAGATATATATATAGAGAGAGAGAGATGTGCAGTAGTTAGAGTGCTTGAGCCTGGAGTCAGGAAGACCTGTGTTTTAATCCTGCCTCAGACATTTATTAGCTCCGTAACCCTGGGAAATTCTACTTGTCTCAGTTTTCTCATCTTCTAAAATGATCTGGAGGAGGAAATGGCAAACCACTCCAGTAACTTTGCCAAGAAAATCTCAAATGGGGCCACAAAGAGTTGGACATGGCTGAAATGTCTGAACAATAACAATGTACATAAAACATATATATAAACATGGTTCAAGTGTTCTTTCATAATTCTCTCTCTCTCCCTCTCCCTCTCCCTCTCTCTATCTCTCTCTATCTCTCTCTGTCTCTCTCATATTAACTCTGGACAGTAATCCTTTTCTCCTCACCACCCCCACCACCCTCCACTCCTTTGCCCCAAGGCAGAATCTTGTCTTCAGAAGTTGCAAGAGGCACAATCAGGAGTTGCAATGACTTAATAACTTTCTGTCTGCCAACACAGGAATGGGAAAATATCTCAGTGACTCACAGCTTGGGGACAAAGATGATTTGAGGCTTAAAGGAAATTTGGGAAAGTCTCTTGGACACTTCTCCTGGGCAAACAAGAAAACAGGACTCTGGCCGTTCTTCCAGGGTTTGCTGAAATGCTTGCTTATGCCATGGTGGCCTGGCTCAGGACTTCCTGAGATTGAAAGGCAAAATCACAATGTAAGCAAAGGAAGAAAAGGCCACAGTGTATACAGGCCAAAACAGATTGAGAGGCAGCCCAATATTGTGCCAAATGTGCTAAATTTGGAAATAAATTTCATATTCTAACCTGCTATTTATGACCTGTGTGAAAACTTGGGCAAGAATTTAACCTGAGGTTCCAGTGTTCCCTCATCTATTAAATGAGAGGGTTGGACTAGAGGGCCTCTAAGGCCCCTTCCAGCTTTCAATCTAGGATCTGATGGTCAGCATCCAGAATCTACTAGCCACACATTGTCATTGTTGTTCAGTCCTTTCAGTCATGTCCTATTCTTTGTGACCCCCATTTGGGGTTTTCTTGGCAAAGGTACTATAGTGGTTTGCCATTTCCTTCTTCAGTTCATTTGACATACAGGGAAACTGAGGCAAACAGGATTAAATGATTTGCCCAGGGTGACACAGTAAGTGTCTGAGGCCACATTTGAACTCAGGAATTCCTGAATCTAAATCTCTATCCACCACACCACCTAGCTGCACCTTTCTTCTAGTTCCCACAACTTAACCTCAGAGCTATACTCCTATCTCTTCTCACTGCTTCCTCTATCCTCAGTCGATCCAATCAAACCAGATTGTGTTAGCATCAATGCTACAACCAAAAGATCCCAATGAGCTCAGTCTCAAGAAGAACAATCACAAGAAACTTCAGCACCACATAGAGACAGACAGCTCCCCTACACCAGGCTATCAGTGGTGCACTCAAACTCACCATGGTTCATCTTTTACTCTCTGTCCTTGCCCAGACCACATCCTTTTCTGATCATCTCCCTGCATCCCTCTCACTCCTTCTCCTGTACACATTTTCATTAGTTACAGACTCATCACATCCATTAATTCACATGAAAGTAATAACTAAATCACAAAAACACTCTTAAGTCAGGTAATACATTTTTTAAAACCCTTCCCTTCTGTCTTAGAATCAATACTGATTATTGGTCCCAAGGCAGTAGAGCAGAAAGAGCTGGAAAGTTGGAGATATGCAACTTGACCAGGGTCACACAGATAGAAAGTCTCTGAAGTCAGATATGAACCCAGGAAGTCTAGGTGCCCCTGGGTAAAGCATTTTTATGAACCCCATTTGTAGATATGGAAACTGAGGCTCACTTGAAATAAGCCACATGCCAAAGTTCAAAGTAGTCTGTATCAACACTGTGTTATAAACTTGAAGCCTAGTACTGTGCTCTTTCTATTATATGTGACCCTGACAGAAATCAAAGAACCTGCAAGACAGCATTTAAGCTAATCTTTTGAAATTATTATATTGCTTTTTAAAAAGCAAATTATGCATAATGAAGATGCTTTGTTTCATTTTCAATCCTCCTTTTTCGCTCTTATTTGGATATGGCAATTATTGGCAAATTATCTCTCCTGTTACAATGTGAGCTCCCTGAGACAAGAGACAGTGGTTTTTTTTGCCTTTATTGGTAACCCAGTGTGGCATATAGAAACACTTTATAAATGCTTATTAACTGAATGATTAGAAGGATTCCTTTTTGTTGGTGTTTGTTAATAATGAAAAATAATATTTTTTAGAAGTAACCAAATCTAATTAAAAAACTGGATCTCTCTGTCCTGTTTAGTTTCAAAGTCATTCCCTCCCTGGGGCCCTCACCAGCCACAAAAAAAACCCCTCTTCCTTGGCTACATCCAGAAACAAGTAAACACAGTTTTTGCTCAACAATTTTCTCATTGCTTGAGTTACAGAAACAGGTTCTTTAAAGACCATTTTTCTTGGTTGTCTCTCTCAGGGGCTTTTTTTTGCCAAAAGCTATGGGAAATGCTATTATTCAATCTCTCCTTCCAGAGGGGCCTAACTAGCAAGGATGTGACCATCTGTGGGTCTCAGTGACTCACAGCATTAGTTAGCCATCATTCAGCCAGCAGCTTACATTTTCAGGAAGGAAACAAGATTTTGAGGCTTATAGATTAAGTCCTTGTGGTGAAGCTAAGATATATACACAAGCACACATACACATTCCTCACATTTCAGGCCTACAGGCTCTCAATACTTGCTAAAAGATTGCTGCATCAGAAAACTGCTTTTGAGATAATGGTCTTCTGGGAATTAGGCTCCTATTACCGTACCATTTAGTCTATCTATAGTTAGCACACGTGTGTGTAAATCCAGAAAGCTGCTGAGATCATTGGTAGATAGGCAGACAGACACAAAGATAGATAGATAGATAGATAGATAGATAGATAGATAGATAGATAGATAGATAGATAGATGGAAGGACGGATGGACAGACAGACAGACAGACAGACATAGACAGATAGAAAGATGAGAGAGAGAAAGAGAGAGAGAGAGGGAGAGAGGGAGAGAGAGCAATGACTGAAATTCTTGAGGCAGTATTTTTAAATTTCAAAATAATTTAATTGATAAGTCAAGACATCCTAAATATGTTCAAAAGATTCTCCTGAATTCTTCAAAGACCCCTAAAATTCCTGGCGCAGATACCTATATGCACTTTTGGGAGCTCATCATTCAGCTCCTCCCTTGAACATCCAAAGACATCTCTAATTGGTATGTAGCTAATTAGGAGGTGGTCCACCGAATTCTCAGCCCTTACCCACACCAACAGTTGATGATTGGTGATGATTGCCAGAAAATATTCACTGTAAAACTTCCTGTCATCTAGACTTAGTGAAAGAAACACATTCCTGGGGATTCTAAGGACAAAGGAAATGTAAAAACCTGTAGTGGATGGTGTCTGTGATACACAGAAATTCTTCTCTAATATCTAGGGCTCTGATATGAGAATATAGTATATGAAAAATAAATTCTCATTATATTAGTGCACATATATGCTATACACACATATAGTGAGAATTTGGTGTGTACAGGTAGATGGGGATATGTGTGTATGTATCTATATGTATAAGTGTATATACACGTGTGTGTGTATGTGTGTGTATGAAATCACTGCCAACTGAGTGAAGGATGGACTGGTGTGGGGAGAGGTGAGACTCAAAGTAGGGAAACGAACATGAAGGCTATTTCAATGGAGAAATATATATTTATATATAAAATATAATATGTATATTATATATTAATAATAATTATGATTTAATAGTTATTTGATATTTATGTTAATATGTAATTCATGTATGTGTTTAGTTGTGTTTTTCAGTTGTATCCAACTCTTCATGAGCCCATTGGGGTTTTCTTAGCAAAGATACTAGAGTGCTTTGCCATTTATTTCTCCAATAACTTATGTGTGGATAGATGGATATATGGATAGATAGATAGATAGATAGATAGATAGATAGATAGATAAATGGAAGAATAGACAGACAAATAGATAATTTCCCTCCTTATTTGCCCTCATCACTTCATGCCAGAACTATAGTCTCCTTGTTGGTCTTCTTGCTTCCAGCCTTTCCCCACACCACTCCATCCTCCCTTCTACTGACAGTGAACTATGTTACCTCATTATATGATAAACTCCAGTGCCTCTCTCTTCTCTTCAAAATCAAATATAAAATCTCTTTGGTTTCAAAGCCCTTCCAAGCTTTACAGTCTTCTTACACCTAAGTCTCTATCCCACCTATAGCTAGTAACACTGCCCTTCTTGTTGCCTTCCCAAAAGACAGTCAACTCACAACTTCAGTCATTCCTATTGGCTCTCCCCATTGCTGAGCACCCTCTCCCTCCTCATCTCTACCTTCTGGATTCCCTGGCTTCCTTTAAGTTTCAGCTAAATTCTATCTACTTTAAGAAGCTTTCTCAATTCCCCCTTAAAGCATGTGCCTTTTCTCTCAATTATCTCCAGTTTATCACATCATTATCTTGTTTGTCTATAGTTGTTTCCATGATGGCTCCCCCATTTTGACTGTATCTTGAGATCATGGACCATGTGTTTGCCTTTCTTTGTATCTCCAGAACTTAGCATAGTCCCTGGAACAGAGTAAACATTTAATAAATGTTTATGGATTAGCTGCCAAGATCCTCTCACAAAACTGTATGATATTCATCTCTCCAAGATTTTGCCACTGAAACATAAGCTTTCTCCCAAGGTGAAAGGCAAAAGACTATCAGCTGCAAGAGGGCCAACCTAGTTCATTCGAGGAAACTAATCTCCCCAATCCCTCACCTCCATCTCTCAGTATCACTGGTTTTCTTCAAGATTCATCTCAAGTTCCTCCTGCAAGAGGTCTCTCTCAATCCCATTCCCTGCCCTCATCCCTCCAGCTTCTAGTGTCTTACCCTGTAAGCTTGCCTTCTTTCATCTATTCTGCATGTTCTTATGCATTCATCTATTTAAATGTTATCTTCCCACTCTCCCCATCCCATTAAAACATAAGATCTTCATGACTTCAAATAAGGTAGGTGATTAGATGTCTCCCTACTTCCTTCACAGAGGAAGAGAGGGAAAAACCATGAGGACCACAGGAGTAAAACATTGCATATAACTGGTAAATGATGTACTGGGTAGAACACTGGGTCTAGAGTCAGGAAGACCTGAGTTAAAATCCAACCTCAGATGAAGACTAGTTGTGTGACCCAGGGCAAGTCATTAAACTTCTGTCTGTATCAGTTTTCTCAATTGCAAAGTGGAGATAATAATAGTACCACCTCCTAGACCTGTTGTGGGAATAAAATTATATAATATTTGTGAAGTACAGTTCCTGGCACATAGTAGGTATTTAATAAATGCTTTATTCCTTTCCCTTCCCATCATATTTTTTCAATATATTATTGAGTTTGTTTTTCTTCCTCTTCTATTTTCTTTTTTTTATTTTCTTTGCAAGATAGTTCTCTGAGAGGGGAGAAAGAAATATAGAGGGAAATCTAAATAATGGAAAAAGAAAAGATGCAAATAGATTTTCTTAAAAACCCTAACTTTCTGTCCTGGAATTCTGTCCAATTTATAAGTATTGGTTCCCAGGCAGAAGAGTGGAAAAGACTAAGCAATTGAGATCAAATGACTTGCCCAGGGTCATACAGCTTAGGAAGTGTCTGAGGCCAGATTTGAACCCAGGATCTCCCATCTCTCAGACTGGCTTTCTATGCATTGAACCACCTACATGCCTCACAACAAAAGAATCTTGCTTTCAACTTCCCAGACAATTGATCGCCCACTTTTCCTAGAGAAATTCCATTTCTCATCACTAGAATGAGTGCTGCTGCCAATGAAATCACACACCCATGAGGTACTTATGAATTATCAGTGTTGCTTTTGTCCAAGGACTTTTAGAAATATTTCAGGGGGAAAATGTTTAGAGCAGCTGGCCCTCAAGATCTTGACTTTGTACCATAGCAAACCTCCTAGTTGCCTAGGAATCCCGTGAGCATGGTGATTTAAATTCCAATCTTTAGAGAGATAATATGGCTTGAGTGACTGGTGTTGCTTGTTCACAGTGAAGCTCTTCAGTTTCAAGGTCTGAATGAAAATGGTGACCAGGAGCTATTGACACCTCCTGCTATGCCCAATGGAGAAGAAAGAAATCTACAAAAGGAAAGCTCAACAACCAGAAAAGGGGTTATAGATAGAATGAGGGAGAGGAAAAAGAGAAAAGAAGCCAAACTTGGAAAAATTCATACATGGAGAAAAAAAAATCCAAAGACCAGATAGTCAACAATTTCCTAACTATGAATTAGATTAAAATCCTTCTCTGAGACTTGAATAAGTGAATGAAAAAGCATTTATTAAGAACTTGTGATTTTTTTTAAAGCAAGATACTTTCTGCACTGAAGAACCATATATTCTAATATAAATTATGATATAGTATGATGATAGGATATGATATATATAGTATGTCAAATATACTATATTAAATTCTAAAATATTCTAGAATATAATATATTCTTCCCCATGTCTCTGCATCCAGTACCTTCGAAACCCTGTGCCTTTCCACTTCCTTTTGTAAATTGTCTTCCCCTGTTAGACTGGAGGTTCCTTGGGATCAGAGGATGTCTTTCTTTTTCATATCATTTAGCATAGTGTCTGGCACATAATAGGTGCTTAATAAAACTTGAAATCATGCCTGGCACAGAGTAAGTGCTTTATTGATTACTGAATAATAGGAAGAGACAACACGTTTCGAAGAGTACTGGTTAAGGAAGGGAGATACAAAGAGTAAGAAGGATAATGAGGGAGCCATAGAGTACTGAATGGACATAACCTTTTCAGAAGTGAAAATAGTGTTGATTTGATTACTGTCATCTGAGTAAGAGGTGGAAAGCTGGGAGGGGATGAGGGAAGGAGGTATCGATAAGTATACACAAGGCAATAGGAAGATGTCAATAACCAGATTGGTTGATTGGTTGGTTGGTTGGATGGATGGATGGATGGACGGATGGATGGATGGATAGATGGATGGATGTTTGTAATTGGAAATTTTGTGACTTTAAAACTACATTACCCAGGAGCCCATTGACTTCCTGTCATTACGTACTGATGTAGACAGGGGATAAATTTGGTGAATTTCCAGAGCTAGCCCTCTTCTCTTGGAATGAGGGCAGCTGTGAACATGGGATTTTTGAACAGGTAGATTAGCTTGGCACATGGTTTTGTTTTGTTACCTTTTATTCCTTTACTTCTAGCGATTATACATAAATCTTATAAAATATAATATTTGAAGTTATTACATATTCATTTTAATTTTTACAGATGCATGAGTGGATGCATGGATGGATGGACAGATGGATGCATGGACATGTAGTTCAAGTTTAAGTTTGGCTACACATAAAATGAATTTGTACTATCCACTTACTCATCCAATCAGACCATGTCAGTCTCAGGATGGGAGTTCCAAAACTGTGAAAGATGATTTTTTTAAAAAGCCATAGGGTCATAAATTTAGAGCTCTAAGGTGTCTTAGAGGGTATCTAGTTCGAAGTCTTCATTTTGCAGTTGGGGAAACAGGCTCGGATTAGAAGAAGTAGCTTTTCTAAGACCATGCATCTGGTTATATAGAGAACTAAAGTTAGAACCTGGGTCACATGACCCCAGTCACCTCTTATTTCCACTGTAAGGTTCTACCACTCAAGTTAGATGATAAATAAGTATAATTTTTTCAGTCTCTTATGCAATGTATTTTAATGGGGAATTATGCCTTAATAATCCCTGCTTTAGTGTCAACATGCTCCTCCTGTCAAAGGATCACAGATTTTGAGCTGGAAGAGACCCGAGAGATTATTGCATCCGGCTTCTTCATTTCATAGATGAGGAAACAGGCTGAGAAAAGTGTTCAGGCTAACTCAGGTAAAAGTGACAAAGCTAAGATCTAAGCCCAGCTCCTTTGATTCCGAAGCTTAGACTCCTCACCAAATCTTACCTATTCAGCAGTTCCCCTAAAGTACCTCGTCTATGGGCAGAAAAGAGCAAATCCTCCTTCCTACATCTGCCTTTCAATAAGAGTTAGAATGCTATTTTATTTTTTTTACCTTAGCAAAATAAATAGACAAATAATAAATGAATGAACAGATGAATGAATGGCAAATAAAAAAAGCTGTGTTGCCTCAGGAGGTAGTGCATTCCCACTCACTAGAGGTCTTCCATGAGAGGCTGGATAAATACTTGTCAATTTAGACGGAGGGGAAAATGTTTCTGGTATGGGGCAGAGTTGATGGCCACTGAGGTGACTTTCAGCTCTGATCTCTTGTGATTCTGCAGTCTCATGATTGCTGGGTCCTCACCCATGAATCAGAATGTCCTTCTGGCTTGCTAGTCTGTTCCCCTGATGGGAGACAGAGCAATTAGAGTGACAAAGGTCTCTACTTGGGCAAAGCCCTCAAGCATCTGTCTTTGATTGACTCTTGATTCTAACCCAAGTCTATGTTCTTATCTACCAAGGGCATAGATTCATCACAGTCCATTCATTCTAAGAAGCTTGCATGCCTTCAAGCCCCTACTATTTATGATGCATCTTGGAACTTGGGCAGTCAAGGAGCATTTCTTAAGTAGTCAGCATGTGCCAGACACTGTACTAAGTGCTGAGGATAGAAAGAAAGACAAAATAATGAACATGGATTCAAAATGTCATAAGATGAATATTAAAATTTTATTGTATTCACGTGTGATCTGGAAAAAAATTGAAATTAAATAATTTTTTAAACTCTTACCCTTCTGTCTTAAAATCAATACTATTTACTTCTTCCAAGGCAAAAGAATGGTAAGGATTAGGCAATGGGGGTTAAGTGACTTGCCCACAGTCACACAGCTAGGAAGTGTCTGTGATTAAATTTGAACCCAACACCTCCCATCTCTGGCCTGGTTCTCAATTCACTGAGCCACCCAGCAGGTCCCTAAATAATTTTTTAAAAGACAAAATGATAGTATTTAATATCCCCAGGCTTTCTGCAATATATAGGTCAAATTCTTAAGCCATCACAGAAAATTCCTTGGTTGAGAATCAAGAAATCAGATGGGCCGTAACTCCCTTTGAGACCTTAGTTGTCATTGCTGGTAAGTCATTTTTCAGTTGTGTCCAACTCCTTGTGACCTCCATTTTGGGGTTTACGTGGCAAAGATACTGAAGAGATTTACTATTTCCTTCTCCAGTTCATTTTACATGTGAGGAAACTGAGGTAAACAGGGTAAAGTGACTTGGCCAGGGTCACATAGCTAGTAAGTGGCTGAGACCAGATCTAAACTCAAGAAAATGTGTTTTCCTGACTCCAGACCTGGCACTCTATCCTTTGTATCCCCTAACTGCCCTTTGTGGCATAATCACATCACAGTCAGAGCTAGAAGGGACTTTTAAGATTACCACATTCAAGTCCTTCATTTTACAAATGAAGAAACTGAGGAATGGAGTAATAAGCAGATTACTTAATCAGAAATTTAAAGCTAGAGGGGATTATCACTGAGTATAAAACCCTCAATTTTAAAGATTAAGAAACTGAGACCAAATAAATTAAATAACTTGCTTAAGGTCACACAGGTACTAAGTTGTAAAGAAGTCTTCTAATTCAGGTCTACTGACTTTAAATTGGGGGTTATTAACTTCTTTTGTGTCCTGAATCCCTTCACTCATTGGGTGAAGTCTATGGATTCCTTTTCAGGATGATGTTTTTAAATGTATAAAATAAAATGCATGGGATTGCAAAGGAAAACAATTATATTGAAATAAAGTTGTGATTTTGTTTCCACCACCATTTAAGTTCACAGACCTGAAATCTATCCATCAACCAAGATGTCTATACTCCAGGTTAAGAACCCCAGCTTTCACTATTCTGACTTAAATTTAAAACAAAACAAAAAAAAACCCCAAGAACCCCAGCTTTAAATGTAGTGTTTTCCTCACTGTAGTACATAATCTCTGAACTTCCTGCCTATAGATTGGGCATAATCATGCCTCCACCCCATCATCATTTCCTTCAAGTCCTGGAGATTTAATGATGAGGTTGTAATTGGAAAGCATTGCACAATAGTTTGTCCAGACAGGTGACTTCCTTGGGAATTCCCAGGGTGGAACACTCTCTTCCTCTAAGTTCCCAGACAGAAATTTCTGATGCTGATCAGACACTCATCTAAAGCAAGGTGTTTTCAAGGCTCGTACAGGGCACTGAAAAGGTTAATGATTTGCCCATGTTAGGATGAATCAGGCAGCAAGGTGGTGCAGTGAATAGAGTGCAAAACTTGTATATCAGGAATACCAGAGATCATTGGGTTATACATGTACGTATTATCATTCAATACCTACTTCTATAGAGATTAAAATTAATATGCAAAAGCTAAGTATTATATTTTATAAAGTTTTATTAATAATAAACTAACATAAAAAGCTAGAGTGAAAAGGTGCTAAACTAACTTTAGCCACCCTCGTAAAGAAGAGAGAGAGAGAAAGAGAGAGAGAGAGAGAGAGAGAGAGAGAGAGAGAGAGAGAGAGAGAGAGAGAGGGAGAAGCTACAGAATTTATAAAACATAACATTGACCATGCAAATGTGAAGGCGCAGGAGAGATTAAAGGGAATTTGGGGAAATACTAAGGGACTTCTGGGGGATGAAGTCCAAGGCTCAAAATCTCCATTTATATACTTCCATATTATTCATTTTTGTAATAATCTCTTAAAAACCAAAACCCCACAACCTACACTCATATAAACAAGTGAAAATCAAATGTTTTCCTTCTGCAATTCTACTCCCACAGTTCTTTCTCTTGATGTGGATTGCATTCCTTCTTATAAGTCCTTTAGGATTGTCCTGGATCATTGCACTGCTATCAGTAGCAAAGTCAATTACATATAATCATCCCACAATGCTTCAGTCCTCCTGGTTCTGCTCATTTCACTCCACATCAGTTCATGGTGATCTTTCCAGCTCATAGGGAAATCAAGAAGTTTATCATTCCATATTGCACTGTAGTATTCCATCACCATCATATATCACAATTTGAACACCAGAGTATTAGACATTTATTAGATGTATGACCCTAGGCAAGTCATTTGCATTGCCTCAGGTTCCTCATCTGTAAAATTAGGATAATAATAGCACTTATCTCCCCAGTTTTAAGAATCTAATGAGTTAACATTTGTAAAGTGCTTTGCAAACTTCAAAGAACTATGTAAATGCTACTGAAAATATGATGATGATATCACAGGTAGGATTTGAACCCAGATCTTCCTGACTGAAGTCAACCTCTCTTTTGCTGTACTACCTCCCTATTCAAAATATAATATACAAATTATTACTGTGAAACTAAGATGAAAGGAAAAATCAGGTCTTTTGTTACTCATTGGGATAATAATCTGCCACCTTTACTCCATATTAGAGGAAGGAAAAAAAGTCAATTCTGTTGCAGAAATGCAACAGTTATGGAGAAAGAAGCTAAGAATGGGTCTGGGAGATCAGGTGTCCCTCTTGATCCAAGAACTTGAAGAAGCAAGTTCTCCCTCAGTGCCATTCACCATCCAGCAGGGCTTGGGGCAACATAAATGGCAGCATATGGAAAGATGTTCTGTGGGTCACCAATTGAATTTGAACATCTAACCAAGGTCTCTGTGTAGCCCGAGGATATTTGGGAGCCAATTTCTATGGTGAACCCAAAGATATCTTGGAGTGAATGTTGCCAGCTCATGTGCTAGTACTCAGGAACCTGTAATCAGAGCCACCCACAATTCAATACATTGACAAAAAAAATCATTCTGTGTACAAATTAACCTTATGGGCTTGGAGAAAGGAATAATGAAAGGATCAGGGACATATCGTACAATCTATACCCTGCAAGCCACTTTTGTTTTAAGGAACAGAAACATTATAATAAGGCTGAGAGGGCAAGAGGTATAAGAAATTCCAGGCTACAGTCCTGCCCACAACAGCCAGCAAGTCACAGAGGGGGATGTATCCCATCTCCTGCCAAAGGACTATGCTGAGATCTAGCAAAAAAGTTTCCTCTACAAGCAGCAAAGCTAAAAACCCCAGATGCTCAACAGATCCAAACTTTATAGATAACTGCCTCTAGGTTGGAGAATGAATGATGAAAATATTTATTGTAAGTGTCCTCTGGTATCTTCTGCAACAACACCTGGCTGGCAGCAGGGCCACAGAGGTCTCTGTTCAATAATTCCACCCTGAATAATGCAAATTATGCTTGTTGAACTGACTGGCAACATATGCCAGAGAGCCCAAAGGGAAATAACACAAAAATAGTCTCTTTGGTTGTTGTTATTTGTTCACGTGTGTCCAACTCTTCCTGACCCCATAGACCACACCATCCTTAGGATTTTCTTGGCAAAGATACTAGAGTGGTTTGCTATTTCCATCTCCAGCAGATTAAGGCAAACAGAGGTTAAGAGAGTCACATAGCTATTATCAGGGGGCAGAATTTGAAACCAGATCTTCCTGACTCTAAGTCCAGTAGTTCTCTAAGTCAGAGAATTTTGTTCAGTTGTGAGGGGTAAAAAATGGGGGTTTTTTTGGTTGGATATTAATATTTAAAGGTTTGGTCGCCAAAGAACTGAATAAATACCAATTCCTAAAATGATTTTAGTAATTTATTTACAAAATATAGGAGAGAGTGGAAGTAGAGAGGTGAGAAGGTAGAGTAAGAGATCTAACTTAAGGAATTAGATTTGTATTCAAGTCTGGGCTTTACTCCAGCAGGGCTTCAAAGGCCCAGCTGGAGAGCCTAAATGTCAATTAACAAGGGGTTTAGTCACGAGGGCTTCTCCCAATCAAGGGCCCCTCTGGAGGCTAAGGTAGTCAGCTTTCTTCACTCACCACGTGTAATTCTAAGGGAAAGATTTAAGAACAATCTCACCAAGGTCTCAGGGTCCCAGCCAGAGCTCCTCCAGGTCTAAATCATGAACAAGAAGAGAGTCAAAAGGCCTAGCCCAGGAAGTTCTCTTAATTTATCCTGGCCATTTCTTTCATCACTTCCTGTGCCTTCCTCTTAGTTTACGTGTCCAATAACAACAGACGCTTTTCTTAGGACTGCCCAGGAGGCAGTCAGTAAATTTTGATTTGTCACTCACTCTAGCACAGGTGGGTCACAGACCTCCCAACTTGTGAGTTAAGTGGAGTTGTTTACACTTTTGGTGATTAGATTTGAGAACGTGCTAGGTAGATTTAATCTCATTACCACACAACTTTTTGCATTTTCTTTGTCCTTAGGACTCCCAGCGAGTATCTTCTCTTTTAACAGAATTTGCTTGATTGAAAAGAGAGACAAGGATCCTTTTCCAGCATATGCAATAAGCCCAGGGTCATATAGCTATCTACTCCACATAGTTGCCTCCTTCCTATTGCTTATAAATCTTCCCCAAATTCCCAAGTCCAAGTTTAGGAAGTGAGCTATATTCACAAGTCAAGGCAAGAAGACTGCATCCTTAATGGGAACCCAATGAGTCACTGGTCTCCAATGTTCAAATGGACTGGGATTGCCTTAGGGTGATGCAGATCATATTGCTTATAGGAATCATTCATCAAGACCTTCAAAGGACTAGCCAGTCCCCTCCTTTCCTTTGACAGATGAGGAAACTGGCACCCAATGAGATTAAGTGACTTCTTTGCTCAAGGTCATACAGGGATTAAGTATTAGAAGAAAGATTTGAATGCAGGTTTTCTGACTCCAGAATCAGGGTTCTTTCCATTTCACTGTACTGTCTATAATATACTATATGTATATATATACATATACATATATACACATATGTATGTATACATATCATGTATAGTGTGTAGTTAGAATGTTGTACCCAAGGACTATGTTCTCCAGAATTCCTTCAGTATTTCCCAGAATTCCTTTCCTTTTCATCCCCAAGTTTCCTGCTTATGTTGTTTGTTGTGTGTAACCTTGCCCTGAGGCTCTTTTCTCTGGCAGCTCTGCACTCTTCTCTCCTGTGAGTGAGGTCTGGGGAAATTTCTTTCTTTCCTGAGGTTTTGCTTCCCTTTACTTCAAGTTATTATTAATAAACTTTATGGAATATAATATTTGATGTATTTGGATATTAATTTTTAATCTCACAATATCTTTATGCATATATGTCTGTGTGTCCATATGTGCTTTGTATGTGTATTTTGTTTCACATATCCATGTGTCATATTTGTCCATCTAACATGACTCTTGTTCATATCTTCCCATTCATTTGTGAGAAGCAGTCAAAAGTGATAGAAGCTTTCAGACTTGCCACTCAGTTATCCTGCACTCTGGACACAAAGCCAATATCCAACTTCCTTTTCAGTCATCTCTTTCCTTGAATATGTATTTGTTGTTAACAACAATGTTGTTATTGTTGTTCAATTGTCTACAGACTCTTCATGGCCCTAGTTTCTTCTATTTTCTTGGCAAACATAGTTTGCCTTTTCCTTCTCCAGTTCATTTTATAGATGAAGAAACTGAGGCAAATAGGGCTAAATGACTTGCCCAGGGTCACGCCTAGTAAGTGAATACATATTTGACTCCACTTCTTCATAGTTCCTTATTTGCTCTGTATTACAGCCTAATCACACCCACCATGGACCAATCCCCCTTGCTCTCTGAGTTTTACTGAAGTTGAATGTCTGAGAGTTGCCAAAGAATTAAAAGTGATGCAAAGACAGAAGAATGACATCCTATGGGAATTTATTTTTCATATAATGTATTAATTCATATTTTAGGCCCCTGAAGAAGTAAAGTCCCAGTTACTGTATATCAGAGAGAATTACTGTGTCTGGATTCTGGGTCAAAGAATTCCATCCAGCCCATTAGGTTTTTTTGTTGGGTTTTTTTAAACTCTTATCTTCTGTCAATAGTGTGTACTGGCTCCAAGGCAGAAGAGTGGTAAGGGCTAGGCAATGGGGGTCAAGTGACTTGCCCAGAGTCACACAGCAGGGAAGTGTCTGAGGCCAGACTTGAACCCAGGACCTCCCATCTCTAGGCCTGGCTCTCAATCCACTGAGCTACCCAGCTGCCCCGTAGCTCATTGGTTTTGGCATGGGTTTTTTTTTGTCCTTAGGAATCCCGATTCTATGGTCCACTGACACATTCTTATGCTGCAGAATCCATGCCTGTTTTCCCATAAATCCCTTCTATGTTCACCTGTAAATCTACATTCACTCTTTTTAAAAAAAAAAATAAATCCCTTACCTTCCTTGTTGGAATCAATACTTTGGATTGGTTCCAAGGCAGAAGAGTGGTAAGGGCTAGGCAATGGAGGTTAAGTGACTTGCCCAGGGTCACACAGGTGGGAAGTGTCTAAGGCCAGAATTGAACCCAGGACCTTCTGGCTCTCCATCTACCGAGTCATCCAGCTGCCCCCTCCACATTCATTCTGAAGTCTTCCACCAAGCAGCTGCCAGAGGTCTTTCTCTTAGTATTTTATTTTTAGGGCTGCTTCCTTCACTTTACCCTTGCTGTAGGATGGAGCCCCCTCCTTTTCCCATCTTCTATTTCCCAGGTTATCTCCCCTGTTCTGCCTCTTACATCATCATCCTCACCACCATCAATAAGCATTTATTTAGCACATACCACATATTCATATTGGATATGCATAGAAAAAGGAAAATAGTGTTCTTACCTTCAAAGATCCCACATTCAAATAGGAAAGACAATATACAAACAACTACATACACATAGGGCAGCTAGGTGGCACAGTCCATAGTGTGCTGGGCCTAAAGTCAGGAAGACCTAAGTTCAAATCTGGCCTCAGACACTTACTAGGTGGATGACTGAGCAAGTCACTTGACCAAATTTGCTTCAGTTTCTTCTTTTGTAAAAGGAACTGGATAAGGAAATGGAAAACCACTCCAGTACCTTTGCCAAGAAAACACCAAATGGAGTCACCACAACAACTTACACACAAGTTACGTAGCCAGATAACTCTGTCATTGGAGATCAGAGACCTGAAATGGAATCCCATCTTGGCTCATTACACACTCTGTTACTTTACCTGGAGAGGGAGTGGGCATAGGGCACTGGACTTAAGAATCCAAAAGTCACTTAATAGACTCTCCCTATCTGTATGACTCTGGACAAGTCATTTAACCTCCGTCTGCCTCAGTTCCCTCAACCATAAGATAGAGATAATAATAGAACCTACTTCCCAGAGTGGTTATAAAGATGAAATGGGGTACTTATAAAATGCTTTGCAGACATTGAAGAGTTATATAAATGCTACTTGTTATTATTATATTATAGTCTATATATAATTATATTTAAATATACAATTTATCTGTAAATATAATTATATATGTATGTGAACATATAAATATATAATTATATGAAATATAATTATATTATATTATGGTTATATTTTATATTATATTATTATATAAGATGTATACACATATGAATGGGAGGTAATCTCAAAGGTTACCTTTGAGAAAAAAGTAAAAATAATCTCAAATTTCTCAGAGAGACCTGGGAAAGGCTCTTATAGTAAATGAGATTTGAACAAAGCTTTCTCCCACCTCAATTTATCATTTTTTTAAATATTCTTTTTCTTTTAATCTTGAGTTCCAAATCTTCTTCCTCCCTTCCATTCCTCTCCCATCCACTGTAAAGGAGAAGTAATATGAAATCAACCCTACCTATGACATCATTGATCAGAGTCTTAAAAGAAACCAAGGAAGAAAGAAGGAGAAAATATGGAAAGAGAGCATTCCAGACACAGGGGGAGAGCCAGGGAAAAGCTCAGTCAGAAGATGGAATGTTGCGTGTGAAGACTAGTTGGAAAGCTAGCAGAATATGGAGGGGGCATTTCTGAAGGGTAGAAAGGGCCAGGTTTGAGGAGCTTTTAAAAGCCAAACAGAGGATTTGATATTTGATCCTGAAGGTAATAGGGAGCCACTGACATTTTTTTTTAATATGGGGAGTAATAAAATTAACAGAAAAAATGCCTACTTCTCTATCCACCAGGCATTTCTCTAGTGACCTCTGGGTCACCCTCCACCTTGCTTCTTTATTTATTTTTTTTTAGATTTAAATATTTTATTTTTTTTTTAAGAAAAATTTTCCGTGGTTACATGATTCCTATTTTTACTTTTCTCTCACCTTGCTTCTTTAAAGATGGTCTTATCCCAAGATTCCCAGCCCTAACATATTTCAATGAGAATGCCTTAACTAATTGTAACACTTAGCCCTGGTGAACACGCATGGCAATCAGATGATGGCAATAGAAAACAACGGCTCCCGAGGAACCATTTCAGCATATCAGGCCAATAATCCACAAACGAAAAAGGATTCACACAATAGACTCTAATGGTTTCCAAGGAGCTGTTATGGTATATTGGGTAAATAAAATGTTATTGAAATGTATTTTTCCTGTTTAAACAACTTGCAGCAGGTGCATGGGAAGTGGCGAATTATCGAATGTTTCATGTGTGCTTGAATACTAAGAGGACGAAAAGAAAACGTTTTTGTAACGAGAAGCTATTTCTTACCATTGCCAGAGGAACGATGCCGGCGAACGTCGTCTGGCTGACGAAGATCTCGGAGACCACCAGCTCGCTGGCCGCGTCCTCCCCGGGGTACTCGATTTGCCAGGTCACTTGCTGAGCTCCCGCCAACCCACTGCTGTTGTCGATTTCAAAGTCCATCTGTAAGATCTCATAGAAGGAGGCATTTATTCTAAGAAAAAAAACAAAAACAAACAAAAAAAAAACGAGTTAAAGCACAATTTAAAACCAACCATCAGCAAAGCGTCAAGAATGTAATAAATGGCTGCATTTTGCCTTTCCAAGCCGAAGAATTACTGTCAAGTTCAACAAGGAGACCAGCCACATCAATAAAAAACTAAATCACGGGATTTCCTCTGATGGCCTGGGCTCAGAGGGAAACTAACAGCCCGGTTTTAGGGCTTTGCAAAAAAAAAAAAAAAAAAAAAAAGAAGGAGATCCATCGCCGATTAAATGGGGCATTCAGATGACATATTATCTCAGGGTATTTAAGTCTCCCCATGTCCGCCAGCCCTGGGAACCATAGAAAACCACAGATGTTGCAAAATTATTTAATTGTTCTCATCTGAATTGGGGGGCATGTTTTGTCCTTTCGATTCACTGGCTCAGGCCAAAGTGTGTGTTTATAATGAAAGGTACAACCTTATCCTTCCAGACCAACCTCGTGTAACTCCCCCTTCATATGCCTTATGTTCCAGCCAAGTAAACTAGACCACCTCCCGCTGCATCGATGAGTGTCCCGAGCCTTCCTGCCTTTGCTGTTCTGTCAGTCATGGGATCCCAACTCAGGAGAGCCAAGAATTATTATTGTTATTGTTGTTGTTGTGTTGTTGTTGCGTGTTGTTGTTGTTGTTGTTTTTGATGTTGTTGTTGTTAATAAAATTATTGATAATAATATTATTATTATTAATGAAGATGTATTTAACAAAGACAATTATGCTAATGAATAAATGAATAAATAAGTGTTTACTAAGCACTCACTAGGCCCAAGCATTGAGCTAGGTCCTAGAGCAGGGGTCGGCAACCTTTTTGGCTGTGAGAGCCATAAACGCGACATTTTTTAAAATGTAATTTCGTGAGAGCCATACAGTGCTCACAGTGCCACTTCTGTAACAGCGCCTGAAAAAAAAATGGACTTTATGGCTTCTGCAGAAAGAGCCATATCTGGCCCTAAAAAGAGCCAGATATGACTTGAGAGCCGTACGTTGCCAACCCGTCCTAGAGCATTGATTCCCAAAGTGGGCGCCACCGCCCTCTGGTGGGTGCTGCAGCAATCCAGGAGGGCGGTGATGGCCACAATTTTTTTTGTATTACATTCTATTCTGAGTTCAATAAATAGTTTCATAATTTCCAGGGGAAGCTAAGTAATATTTTTTTTGGAAAGGGGGCAGTAGGCCAAAAAAGTTTGGGAACCACTGATCTAGAGAAACAAATACAAAAGATGGTCCTTCAGGAGCTTATATTCTAATAGTGGGAGAAATGCACTCAGGGAGTGATGATTATGGAAAGGAAGTCTGGTCTGGAGAGTAATAGGCATGGTATGTGGAACCACAGGGAATACCACCAAATATGGATCTGACTGATATTGGCCAATGTTGATCAGCAATAGTGATCAGAGCTAGAGGGGAAACCAAGAAGGGAGGAGGAGAAGAGAAGAAGGAATAGGATGCAGTGGTAAATACTTAGCAATCTTTAAGATTCAATATAAAGTCTGGAAGAGAAGGAGGAGGAGGAAGAGGAGAACAAGGAGGAGAACCCACAGCTGGGTGGCACAGTGGGAAAAGTTCCAGACATACATGGACTCAAGAAGACCTGGGTTCAAATCTAGCCTTGGACACTTACTGGCTGTGCGACCCTGTACAAGTCACTTAACTTTGTTTACCACAGTTTTTTGTGTTTTTTTCATCTATAAAATGAGCTAGAGAAGGAAATAGTGAACTGCTCTAGTATCTTTGTCATGAAAATCCCAAATGGGGTCATGGAAAGTTGGATATAGCAGAAACAAGTAGAGAACAACAAAACAGCCATAATGGTGTAGTAGTAGAAGAAATGGTAATGCTGTAAAGATGAAAATATGGAGATTCTGACAATATATTTTAATATTTATTATGATTTATTCATAGGAGAAAGGAGAAGGGGAGAAAGATGAGAGAGAGAGACAGAGAGAGACAGAGAGAGAAGGAGAGAGGGAGAAAGAAAAGGAGAGGGAGAGAGAGGAGAGAGAAGAGAGAGAGGGAAAGAGAAGGAGAGAGAGGGAGAGAGAGAGAAGGAGAGAGGGAGAAAGAAAAGGAGAAAGAAAGGGAGAGAGAGAGGAAGAGAGAAAGAGGAGAGAGAGGTGGGGAGAGAGAGAAAGAGAGAAGGAGAAAGAAAGGGAGAGAGAGAGGGAGGGGGAGAGAGAGGAAAAAGAGAGAGGGGGAAAGAAAAGGAGAAAATAGGGATAGATTGATCTTGGAGAAAGTTTACCCTAATCTAGCTTATCCATTATGCTGGACATCCTGCAGCAGCCCCACCCATCACCCACACAGAAGTAGAAGAAGCCTCATGCTTCCTGGTTCAGGACCTATATACACTCCTGGCTCCATCCTTGGTCATGGTGTTGTATGCTGATGACCCTGAAGCTGATGCCAGATGCCAGATATTCAGGCAATAAATAGTCAGGGGATTCCAGGTCATTGTGGATGCCATGAGGAGGGATGGAGCTATTTTCTCCACATAATACTAACAGTATTGTTAATATTAATTAAAGCTTTAATACTTATGAAGGCTTGCCCCAAATTTTTCTCATAATAACCCCACCATACAATAACTACTACTACCACCACCACTAAAACTGCAACTAATACAACCACCAACACTAACGACTAATACTCCCAGTAATCACCACTAATATTACAACCTCCATTACTACCACCACCACTACTATCACTACTGCTACTACTACCACTACCACTACCACCACTAATTTTAGCTAATACTAAATTACTAATTTTAGCTAGTATTTACTAATATTGCTAATATTTACTAATGACTAATATTTATTACTAATATTAGCTAGTATTTATATTGTATCTTAAGGATTATAAATATTTACTACTGCATCCTTCTTTCTTTTCTCATCTCCTTCCCACCTAATTATAGGAACTGGTTAGGTTCAGAAAAATTTCACAGGATCATAAATTTAGAGCTAAATGGGAACCGTAAAGGTCATTAAGTCCAACCTCCTTATTTTACAGATGAGGAAACTGAGGCTTAGAGAATGCATGTAAGGACACACGCATCTAAAAAGTGTCAGAGGCAAGATGTGAACTCAAGTCTTCCCAAGTCCAAGTCCAGTGTCCTATCAACTATTTCTATTTTGCCTCTTCAAGTAAAGTAAGTTAGTAATCAGCCAAGTTGAGATTCTACTCCAGGTCTTTCTTAACTCCAAACTGAAACTTTTCTCCCTTTACAATGTTTCAATGAAGCTCTGTACCTTCTCCAATTTGCCCACATCTTTCCAGCTCATCCACAAGCATATCATAATTGCCATCATCCCTCATCATTTTGAAATCCATGTTCAACATGTCTATGGCATTTGCCCAATTTGCCATCCCTATAATAATACCTTCTAGGATTCTGTACAGAATTGAAGCCAAGCCAGTAGTCTGAAGAATCAACATACATCACCATTTTTAAAAAGGAAAAATTCGTTTCTGTTGAATCAGAATGGCAAGTACCTCCCTCCTAAAACAGCGTATAGATTATGTAGCAACTATTCCATTGACTAGCTAATGACATCCCTGTAAAAGAAAAAAAAAACCTCTGAGAAAAGAAACTGTCACCAACATGGTTGTAAAGGCATCACCCAGAATCCTTGCTTACCATTAACTTTTAGAAATGTGAACTGGGAAGGGAAGGGGGACAAGGGAGAATCTGCCTGCAAGAAGCCCATGTTCTGGCACGAGGTAAAATAAGATCATACACGTGCCAGAGGTCAAACATTTTGGGACAAGGAGATTCCATGAACTCTCTGAGCTCTCTCCTCTGTGCCTCAACCTCCCCTATTCCCTTCTCAGGCTTCTGAGAACAGGTCTCCCTCACAGAGCTATTGTTCCAGTAGCCTTATGCTTATACACCCCTCCATCCGGTGACCCCGGCATCTTTACAGTGTCACACAAACCACACTCTTATTTCCCAACTCTGAGGGCTTCTCCTGGCTGTCTTCCACGTTTAGATCTCTCTGCCTCCTCATCCCTGTTTGCTGGCTCCCTTCACGCCTCAGCTAAACTCCCACCTTCTGCAAGAATCCTTTCTTATTCTGCCTTAATCTTAGTGCTTTCCTTCTGATGTTATTTCCAACTGATAGCTATAGATAGCTAGAAATAGATACACATATACATGTGTGCATTTGTGTGGATATGCAGATACAGATATAGATTTTGTTGTTGTTCAACCACTTTCAATCATGTCTGATTTTTTTTTACCCCATTTGGGATTTTCTTGGTAAAGATACTGGAGTATCCTTCTCCATCTCCTTTTACAGATGAGGAAACTGAGGCAAAAAGAATTAAGTGATTTGCATAGGGTCACACAGCCAATAAGTGTCTGAAGCCACATTTGAATTCCAGGGCCAACGCCCTCCTTCCACTGTACCACCCAGCTGCCCCCAGATAGAGATATAGATTTCTACTCAAGGAGAATCCATCCTCCCCATTTCAAAACAGCTCATTCTATTCTGGGGCAGTTTTAATAGTTAGGAAGTTCTTTCTGACATTAAACTTAAAATTGGTTTCTTTGTAGCTTCTTCTCAGAGTTCCCACTTCTGCCTACTAGGGCCATTTTTGATCTATGTTGTCAGATGCAGAAAAAGAAACATTTGAGCAGGCATTTGGAGGGCAGAGGGCTGGGACAGTGTGGGAAGAGCCAAGGAAGCGTTCTTGATTGAAGTGGCACCTGGGATGATCCTTAAAGGAAAAGGATTCCAGTCCCCTTAAATACACTTGCTGTAGCCCAAACAGAATGCCAAGGAGACATATGAAAGAATACTGCATTGAAAGTCAAGACCCAGGTTAACTTCCAGGCTCTTCCTTTTTCTAACTGGGGATCCTTACACGAATCATTGTGGACTGTCTGAGCCTCCATTTCCTCATCTATAAAATGACATGGATGGAATAAATCATCTCCTATGCTCCTGCCAGGTCTAAATCTTTGACTTTGCTTTGAGTTTTGCTTAAAAATAGGGTTGTAGAAGGGAATAAGAAGCCTCCTTTCATTCCTTGCTGGCATCACCCTGAAATCTGGACAAGAGAAATAGAAATGTGCTTTTGTGCTCACTATATCACTTAAATGCCTTAGTAAGACTGACAAAACCAAACTGCACTGATCTGATCTAAACAAGATTCTACCAAAGGCCTATCCAAAATTCATTTCTTCTCATTTTTTTCTACTTACTTATCCAATCTTGAAAAAAAAACACACGATTTAGTGCTCTTTGGACTATCTCAGAATAGGACAACATAACTACTTTTTGATGAGTGAAAGTATGAGGAGGTAAGAGCATCTTCGATAAGCATCTTTCTTTTGGTGAGGACTTCCCTAGAAGAAAGGATGACGGAGATGAGACGTACCTGATTCTGCTTCCATTCTTCTGCTAGATCTCTCTATTTTGAGATCTTTTTAAATTCTACACAGCACTGGGATTATAAATAATCAGACTGTGAGCCATTTCAAATATTGTTCTTAACTTTTATGGACTAATGTTATTAGTAATAATTACTATTACTGCTAATGATGATGCAACTTATTATAGAGCCATAATCTAAGGCAGGAGATCTTAACTTTTTTTTATGGCAGGGAGTCATTTGACAGTCTGATGAAACACATGGAGCTTTTCTTTTCTTTTCTTTGTCAAATCCTTATCTTCCATCTTAGAATCAATAATGTCTTCCAAGACAGAAAAACTATAAGGGCCAGGCAATGGAGGCTAAGTGACTTGCCCAGAGTCACACAACTAGGAAGTGTCTGAGGTCAAATTTGAAGGCAGGACTTCCTATCTCTAGACCTGACTCTCAATCCACTGAGCCACCCAGCTGCCCCATACCTTTTCTTAGAATTATGTTTTTAAAAGCATTAAATAAAATACATTGGATTATGAGGGGAAATAATTATATTGAAATAAGGCTATCAAAAGTATTTATAAAATAAGTTCATGATCCCCATATTAGGAACCCTTCCTGTAAGACATGAATGAATGAATAAAAAACTTATTAAGCCCTTACCTTTGTGCTAGGTCCTATGATAAACAAAGAGAACACAAAAAGAGACAGTTCCTGCCCTCACAGAATTTGCATGCTAAAAGGAGGATATCAACAGACTCTCAACAGGGGAATGGTGACCAGGGAAGGATGCTTTCCTCTGGGGAATCACAGGGATGATGAGTTAATATATATAAGGTAGTCAGTTAACATGCCATTGCCAGAATTAATAGCATTAATTAATAAATTCAAAAATGAAATAAGGAGATACAGGAAGAAACCTCACTGCGAAAAGAGCAGGCTAGAGGAAATGAGCAGTAAAACTCCCTAATATTGCAGCAGAAATCTCAAACTCCACCAGGACCTAGAAAAAGATTTGACAAAGGTGAGGTTCATTCTGCCAACCTAAACTCCTCTCCTCTGGGTTCCATACTACTGACAGAGCAGTGGATGATGGGCCATGGTCAAGGCCAGAACTGGAAAGAACTAGGGAACTGGTCCTGCCACAGAATCTAGAATTGGAGACAAGATAGCGTCTTGCTCTACAGACCATGGAACACCTCCTGTCTCGTCTCTGAAGTCATTTAAACACTGTGTAAGCAATTTAAGTGCTCAGTGTAAGCTGTCATCCTTTCCCAATCAGGCACTTGGGGTGTTTCAGACTGCTAAAAGGGCTCCCCTTATGTGTCAGACTGACTGTTTTCTAATTAGGCTTCATTTTAAGCATCTTTGCCCAGCATGCAGCTTTTGTCTCTGAAGCTGCTTTCCCTCCTTTACCCACCACCCCCTTTAAAAAAAGGAAAGAAAAGAAAATCAAAAATCTACAAAGTGGCTTCTGTCAGCATATCATTGATTTCCCAAAAGCCAAGGTCTCGATTTCTTCCTCAGAAGCAAGGCAACCGAGAAACTCTTATGAAATAATGCCAAATCGGATCATGTTCACCCTCAGCTCAGCTCTTGAACCCCAGGTCATCTCCAATTATCTCAACAGGTTGCAGGAAGGGTCCATAATTCACCAACAGGTTTTAGCTCTGTTAGTTACCTTCAACCTGGTTTAGTCCATCTGCCAAGATGGTTTACTAGGGAGTGGCCAGTGTGCATGCTACAGCTTCTGGAAGCCACAAGTGAAAATTGGGTGAAAAATGGACCCTCAAAGGTGGATGAGCAAATCTGAAAAAGGCTCAGCAAAGCCCCCAGCCAGAGCTACATGTCCTCTTTGGACATCCAGTGTAGGTGAGTTTTCAAATGGGGACACACACACACACAACACACACACATACATACATACATACATACATACATACACACGTTTCATTAAGTCCTTGATGAAAATCAAGGTTTCGCCATATCGAGGAGATGATCCTTGGTCCTCAAAAGTTATGCCAAGAGAGTGGAAGCAAGACCAGTGAGCTTCTAGATAATTAGGAAAGCTCTGGGTACGAGAGGCCCAGTGACAAATGGTGAGTCATTCATCCACAGGCTAGGCTCAGTAAAGTCAGAAAGGGTCATCACTGAATGGCCAGTAGTCAATTTTTAAGCCACAGAAGTTCTTTTAAAATTATCTCCAAAATTAAAGAAGTGCCATGATCTACATAGAGTAACAGTCAAAGAGCTAGCCTGTTCAACTTCTATCTCTAATCTATACGGGCTACGTGACTCCAGGCAAGTCACTTAACCTCTATTTGCCTCAGTTTCTTTATCTGAAGCACTCACCTCCAAGGGTTATTGGTGAGGATCACATGAGATATTCATAAAGTGCTCGAAGTATTGTGTAAGTGTTGTTGTTATTCAGTCATTTCAGTTGTGTCTGACTCTAGGTAACTGCATTTGAAGTTTTCTTGGAAAAGATACTAAAATGTTTTGTCATCTCCTCCCTCACTTTACAGATGAGAAAACTGAAGTAAATGGGATTAAATGACTTACCCAAAGTCACACAACTAGTAAATATCCAAGCCCAGATTAGATTTTAAGTCTTTCTGACTCAAAGCCCAGCATTCTGTCTATGGAGTCATCTCCCTGCCTTCCAGGCAAACAGAAGTTAAAACACTTGCCAAGGGCCACACAGCTGATAAATGGGTGGGTCTAGATTTGAACTCAGGTCCTCCTGACTGCAGATACTATATTCTATCCACTGTGCTACCTAGGAACCCCAATGATGATCAACTATGGCTTTAATTTGGAAGAGGGGGTTTTCCACTCTGTAAAAAAATCTCAAACCTTCATATATTTCCACATAATAAGAGCTAATATTTAAATGGTATTTTAAGGAATACAAATCATTTTCTTTGCATTATCTCATTTGTCATACACAGGTATATCCACTTTAATTTGTAGATGTATATGGCATGAAAGAAATATCATGAAAACCATGAGAAAAATATCATAAAATCAAACCAGATAGTTAAAAATCTCCCAAATGTGAGAATTACTAGTGTGCAGGACAAGAGATTAAAAAATAATAATAAAATAATAAAACACGGTTCTGTCTACAATCGCAACCTTTGGACCTGTCCTGCTGAGATCTACTGCGTCAAGTACATAGCAAACACTCTACACAGGGTTATAAAATTAGTGCATTCATTAATAATACTTGACGTATACATATATTTTCCATATACATAATACTTTAAGGCCTGGAAAATATTCTCCATTTACTCTATCAGTTGTGAATCCAGCAATTCTGTGAGGTACATGCTATCATTTTCCTGAAATGAAGGAGAATTATCCAGAAAGCACAGAGAGTAAATATTTGAGGTGAAATTCAAGCCCAGCTCTTCCTCGCTTCAAGTCAAACACTCTATCTATTGAATGAATGAATGGATGAATGAATGACGAATGTTCATAGCATAGCTACAAAAATGTCTCAGAGCCAAAGCCTGATGCTAATTCAATGATTGAGCCATAAATTGGTTAAACCATTCTATAAAGCAATTTGAAGATATTTAAGAAAATGTACTACATTATTCCTAGACTTTAAGCCACAGATTCTGCTAATGAGAATACATACAAAGTTATAGTTCTTCTGGTCTGGCTGTCACAGTTTAAGAAGGGCTAGAGAGGGGCAGCGAGGTGACTCAGTGGACAGATAGGCCTAGAGTTGAGAGGACCTGGGTTCAAATCTGGCCTCAAACAATTTCTAGCCATATGGCCCTGGGCAAGTCACTTAACCCTATTTGCCTAGCCTTTGTCCTTGTCTTAGAGTTGTTACTAAGACAGAAAGTGAGGGTTTAAAGAAAAGTGGGAAGGGGGGAGTGAGGACCCTAAGAAGGATAACCTTGAGTCCAAGTCACATGAGAAACAGTTGATAGCCCAGAGTAGACAAACACTTGGGGGGGCCATGATGGTTGACTTCATGAATCTTGAAGGCTGTCATGTAGAAGAAACATAAGGCTTGTTTTGCTTGGTCCCAGAAGGCAGAAGCATAAATAATGGGTGAAAATTCCAAGAAGGCAATTTTAGACTTGATGCCAAGAGCAACACCTAACAATTCAAGTTATCCAGAAGTGGAATGAGTTGCAATGGCATGTTTCTCCTTCCTGGAGGTCTTCAAATGGAGGCTAAATAACTGCTTTTCAGGAACATTATATTAAGATTTCCTTTTCATATATGGATTAGAATAAATGGGACTTAAAAAGATTTTTTTAAAAGAAGACAGGACCTATTTGGTTGGTTGGTTGGTTGGTTGTTTTTTTTTTTAACTTTCCATCTTAGAATCAATACTGCATATTGATTCTAATGCAGAAGAGTGATAAGGGCCAGGCAATAGAGATTAAAGGACTTGTCCAGGATTACAAAACCAGGTAGTATCTGAGGCCATATTTGAATCCAGGACCTCCTGTCTCTATGCCTAATTCAATCCACTGAGTCCCCTGGCTATCTCCAAAAGGACCTATTTGTATAACTATATTCATTTCTGCTCTTTTTGTTGTAGCAAAGAATTTGAAATTATGGGGCTATCCATCAATTGAGGAATAGCTGAACAAGTTGTGGTGTATGATAGTGATGGAATACTACTGTGTTCTGTGTCATTTAAAAATGTTCTAAGCCCTGGGACACTACATCTCCCAGGGCTCCCTGCTACAACTTCCCCCGACACCTCCCACTTCCTTTGTGGGAGGTGTTGGAGAAAGTATAAAAGAGAGAATTTTGGAGCCTTTTCTCTCTCTCTAGCCTAGAGACTTTCTCTACCGGGAGGCTTTCTCAACCTAGAGGCTCTTGACCCTGGAGAAGTGCCTACCAGAGGAGATCCTTTTTCCCTACCTAACTTTCCCTTTCCTAACTAAATAAAAACCTAGTTATTCTACAATAAGTGCTACCTGATCTTTATTGAGCTCCAAAGAGCTTGGGTCAATTTCCCCTCCCAGGGCTGGGGGCTACCTTCCTTCCCTTCCTCTAGTTTTCTCTTCCTTTCTCTTCCTTCTCCTATCCTCCCTTCCTCCTATCTCCCCAACTCACAGTTCTAAGAATTGACAAGAAGGATGATTTCAGGAAAATCTGGAAAGACTTACTTAAACTGATGCTGAGTGAAATGAGCAGAACCATAAGTATAACATACATAGTGACAACAATATTTCTTTTTTCTTTTTTTAAACCCTTACCTTCCATCTTAGAATCAATACTGTGTATTGGTTCTAAGGTAGAAGAGTAAGGGCTAGGCAATGGGGGTTAAGTGACTTGCCCAGGGTCACACAGGTAGGAAGTGTCTGAGGCCAGATTTGATCCCAAGACCTCTGGTATCTGGGTCTGGCTCTCAATTCACTGAGCCACCCAGCTGCCCCCAGCAATATTTCTTAATGAACAACTGGGAATGATCTACTTATTCTCAGCAATACAGTGATCCAAGACAATCCCAGAGATTCATGATGAAAAATGCCATCCGCCCTCCTAAAAAGAACTACTATCTGAATGCAGAATAAAGCATATTATATTTCATTTTCTTTCTTCTTTTTCTTCTTTTTTTATTTGAGATCTCTTCCACAAAATGACTTATATGGGAAAACATTTTACATGATTATACATATACGATATATACCAGATTGCTTACCAGCTCAGGAAGAGGGGAAAGTAGAGAGGACAGGAGGATCAGAGGGGAGAGAACTTAGAACTCAAAACTTTTAAAAAATAACATTTAAAAATTGTTTTCACAGGGCAGCTGGGTAGCTCAGTGGAGTGAGAATCAGGCCTAGAGACAGGAGGAGGTCCTAGATTCAAACCCGGCCTCAGCCATTTCCCAGCTGTGTGACCCTGGGCAAGTCACTTGACCCCCATTGCCCATCCTTACCAATCTTCCACCTATGAGACAATACACCGAAGTACAAGGGTTTAAAAAAAATTGTTTTCACATGTAATAGGGAAAATAAAATATTTTTTTATTCAAAGATATTTTTTCCCAATTACATGTAATATAATATTGGGAAATAATGGGTTATACATGTATTATCATTCAAAACATACTTACATAAAATAAAATATTATTTTTGTTATTCAAATATTTTTTTATTTTCCCAATTACATGTAACAACATTTTTCAACATACATTTTCCAAAATCATAAGATCCAAATCTTCTCCCTTCCTCCCTTCCATCTCCCTCTCAGAAACATTGAACAATTTGATCTGGGTTATATATGTATTATCATGCAAAAAATACTTCTATAAAATAAGATATTATTTGGATTTTTTAAAAAAGAAAAAAAGGGACCCGAGACCCCTTCTATACTTTCAAATATTGTGATTCTTTAACATAACACAATGATTTTTTTTAACAGAGCCAATAAAATCAACATAGTCCTTTTTACTGTTCATGTTAAATACAGAATGCGCCTCCTTCCTCTCTATTAATAATTGATCATCTGTTCGGTTTTGTGTACCTGAGCAATATGCTTTGTAAAGGAGATCTGGCGCCACATATGTTGGGAAATGTCTGTCATATTAAAACAAAATGTGCAAATAAATCTAGTAACTACTTTTTAAACCCAATGCCTGCTTGATGCTCAGCAAACCTTCTGTTCATGACATACTCTTCCTAAGACTTTCCAATGGGAATGTGACGGACCCTCAATGACTGTGGGACCTCCTTCAGAGCTATAGGTTTAATGGACCTCTTTAAAATGGACAATTAAAGAGAATTGTCCAGAAAGCACAGCGAGTAAATATTTGAGGTGGAAACTAGAGAGAGACAAGTAGCTTCCCTTCCAAGTAATTTCACTTAGAAACTTTGCATTGCCCCAATTTTAAGAGCTTTAGTGTAGAGAAACTTAATATTCAATCCCATGCATCAGCCACAATACTCCAACACCAAGAAAAATAATAAAATGGTCTCCGATATTAGGAATTCTCTTCATACCCATCTGCTAAAACTCCTTTAAGAGAATGTCTGTTCTGTCAGATCAAATCTCTAATTTCTCTCTGGGCTGCACCAGGCTCTGTGACCAGAGCTGGGAGCTGTTTCTAATCCCTTCTGGATCGTGGGTGTTCTGTGGGCGTGGGGTGAAGATAATACCAGAAAAGTGAAAATTCAACTGGGAAAAAAATGAATCTTCCATTCACTCTGTTAGCAGCCCCTTAATCTCATCAAAGCCCCCACTATAGTCCTACAAAGGTCTGGAGATCATTTTTGTAGGAACAGAGCTACCTAGAGTGGTAAAGAGAATCAGTGCCTGGCCAGAGGGGTAGAAGGTTGTCTGGGAAGTTCCACCCTGCCCTGATCTCCTCTCCAGGGCTCCCTCTCTGCCACAGTGGCTAGCTAAAACTCCATGAAATCCTGGGGTTGGAGAAGCAATAAAAATAAAGCTAGAATTACTTTTATAAACACACACACACACACACACACACACACACACACACACACACACACACACACTAGGTTATTTCCTACAAGCCAGAGGAAGGAGATCTTATAATTTTCGGCAGCTGGCATGCTTGCTAATAAGTCCATTTCTATGGAAATGAGTTCATAACTATTAATTTTGCCCGGTTCCTGATCTATTCTTGATGAGCCTTTCAAATTTAGAAAAGCGCTTCATGATTCTCTCAATTTGGTAATTACCAGCTCCCTTTGCTGAATCCAGCCCAATGTTTCAGACATGAGATATTCATTAGACATATTTCTTTGGGGCCGGAGGTAGGGGGATGAGCAATGGGGAAGGGCTCAGCTTTCTGTTTGCCCCTTAAGTTCAAGTGGTCAGACGTTGCCCAAAGAGAATGGCTTATTTCATGCAGACAGGCCCAATTTTGGTCAATACCACACTTCTCTCAGCAAGTCTATATGGAGCCTACGTTTGGGGTGGAGATTGATGGGAGAGGGTATGTCGGATCGCCTTTCTTCATGACTCAGTCATGGCAGCAGCAAAGAAAGGAAGAAGAAAAAGAATTTGGGGAAGGGAAGAGATGCTGGACCTTTGTATTGTGGAGACTAAAATTAATATACAAAATACTAAATATTATGCTTATAAATTTTATTAATAATAAACTAACAAAGAAAACTAACTAAAAGGTACTAACCAGCCCGCTCCCAAGAGCAAAAGAGGAAGAGGGAGGAGTTATAGCCAACTATAAAACAATAACGTGATCACACAAAGTTGGAGGCACAGGAGAGATTAAGGGGAATTTGGGGAAATACTAAGGACTTATAGGGGATGCAGTCCAAGGTTCAAAATCTCCATTTATACAGTATTCTGGACAAGTGAGTCTTGTCCCACCCTTTTGTAGCATATCAGGCATACTTGCTCTTCTCTGACCAAGATAATTAATGACCTCTTTGTACAGTCTCTCTCCCATGGCTTCATGGTACCTCCTCCTCATTTCTGCTTCTTACAAGTGCTAGTTTTATTCAAAGTTTTAGCTCAGTTGCCACCTCCTACATGTGCCTCTTCTTGATCTATCCAATTGCTAATAAATGCCATTTTCAAAAAAAGAAAAAAAGAAAGAGAAATATTTTGTACTTGATATAAGTGTTGCTGTATTTTCTGTTGCACAAGGACAGGGACTGTCTCACTTTTTGTTTTTGTATCCCTAGCACTAGTGTCTAGTATATAATATCTGCTTAGTAAAGGAACAGGTAAGTGGATTGATGAATGAAAAAATGAAAGGAAGGAAAGGAGGAAATAAGGAAGGGAGGAAGGGAGGGAGGAAAGAAGGAAGAGAGAGGGAGGGAGGAGGGAAGGGAAGAAGAAGGAAGGAAAGAAGGGAGGAGGGGAGGAAGGAAAGAAGGGAGGAAGGGAGGGAGGAAAGAAGGGAGGAAGGGAGGGAGGAAAGAAGGGAGGAA
>NC_058130.1:749436383-749495241 GCF_016433145.1 Gracilinanus agilis
GAAGGAAGGAAGGAAGGAAGGAAGGAAGGAAGGAAGGAAGGAAGGAAGGAAGGAAGGAAGGAAGGAAGGAAGATGATTGTTTTGTAAAGTTTGTAAAGTTAGGATGGGAAATAGATATTAAAATCTTGCCCAGATCTTCAGCTAGGCTCAGAAATTATATTCCTTTCAAAAGTCTCATAACTAACACTAGGATATGATGCTGAAATGGCAACATCCTCCTCCTCACCATAAAATATGAGAATCTCTGACAAAGGTACAAGACTGTCCTCATACCATTGCTTGACTTCAAGTTCTCAGGTTCATAGATTTAGAACTAGAAGGAATCCCAGAGAACATCTAGTCAAAAGCCCTCATTTTACTGATGAGAAAACTGAGGTTCACCGAGGCAGAGACTTATCCAAGCTCATACAAGAGTAAAGCCAGGATACGAACCCAGCCCTAAGACTCTAGATCCTCCCACTATACCCAAGTTGTCTCCAAAGACATCCTCTGGAAGGTACAAAGAGATGTCTCTTCAGTGATAATCAATTTCACCAATATTAGTCCTGTCTTCTTCAATAAAATAGGAAACTGCAGTGGCTTAGTAAAAAGTCTTTTAAGATTTATCTCCTTATAATAAGTCACAATCCGTGGGCCAGCCTTGCTAAGCTTGGAAAAGTTCACTATGTGAGTACAAGGTCACAGATTCACAAAGTCATTGATCTAGCACTGGAAGAGATCTCATAAGCCATAGAGTTGGGATAGCTTGGTAGCTCAGTGGATAGAGAACCAGGCTTGCAGATGGGAGTTCCTGGGTTCAAATGTGGTCTGAGACACTTCCTAGCTATGTGACCTTGGGCAAGTCATTTAATCCTTACTTAATAATGATTCTAAGACAGAAGGTAAGGATTTTCTTTAAGTTATAGTTCAATTCTCTTGGTTAATCCAGATCCAGCCACCCATCTTTCTCCTCATTCCTGGATCTTCCGCATCATGACAGTCCTACCTAGAACTGGGATCTGACCCCATCACTAACCTCTCAGCTTCTGACTCATACCTGTCTCCTGCTGATACTTCCTGCCTCTTGACCAGATTCCCCAAGCTTAACTTCTACCTACTCTTGTATTTAGTCAGATGGGATTCCTGGGACCTCACAGGACATAATTTCACTCCCACCATAATCTGAAGAGAACACTTTGAACAATCTAATCACTTTCCTCCCTCAAATGACCCCATGGTGATTCAGTTCAACTCTACACTATGTTCTGCTCTTGAATTCCTTGCCCCCTTTTCCTCTCATTGATTGGATCTTGCTAAACCCCAGCTCTGGATTACTCTCACCATCAGCAACTCTTGCCTCCATTCACACAAACAAATCTAGAGAAAAATACAAAACTGCATCCACTATGGGATTTTGTAACATAATCTCAACTGGGTTCTCACTACTGCAAGGCATGTCCTGTTACATCTCCCAAACAGACTCACTCACTATCATGCCTATCTAGGACCTGTTTATATATAGTTATTTGCAATGTTGTCTCCCCCTTTAGACTGTGAGTAACTTGAGGGCAATTTTACAGGGACAATATTTTTACATTTTTTCCCTACCACTTAGCATAGTGCCTAGAACATAGGAAGTGTTTAATAAATGTTTAATGAATGATGATTCGGTTATATGTATCAATCATGTAAATAATTAATATGTCATATATGTAATCATTTGGATATTTTCTCCCATTAAAATGTGATCTCCCTGAGAGCAAGTACTTTGTTTTGCTTTTCTTTGCATCACTTGAATTTAGGTACTTAATAAATGCTTGTTAATTGATTGATTGAATCATTCAGTCAACAACATAGCAACTATACAGTCAACAATCAAATGTAATGGACTTCTCTTCTAGCAACAATGCAGTGATCCAGGACAATTCTGAGGAATTTATGAGAAAGAACGCTATCCACATCCAGAGAAAGAACCGTGGGAGTAGAAACACAGAAGAAAAACATATGACTGATCACATGGTTCAATGAGGATATGATTGGGAATGTAGACTCTAAATGATCACCCCAGTGCAAATATCAATAATATGGAAATAGGTCTTGATCAATGACACATGTAAAACTCAGTGGAATTGCTCATTGGCTATGGGAGGGGGGAGGGAAGAGGGGAGGGAAAGAACATGAATCATGTAACCATGGAAAAATATCCTAAATTTATTAATTTAAAAAATATGGCATGTGCCAGGCACTGTGCTAGTAAGTACTGGGGGTTGAAAGAAAGAAGGGAAAGTAATCTCTACTCTCAAGAAGCTCATGTCCTAAAGTGGGAGATGACCTGTACATAAATGATGACATGCCTAAGAGAGAACATGGAAAGGAACTTTGGAAGGGAAGGTTCTCACAGCTGGGAGAACCAGATAGGATCTTACTATAGAAGGCAAGATTTGAGCTGAGTCTGGAAGGAAGAGGGGGAACTTAGAAGGCAGTGGTGAGGAACATGGGAATGCCAGGAATAGGGACCAGGAGGTGAGGAACAGCAAGTAGGACAGTGGGTTAGGACTGTGTTGAAGGGAACATTAGCATTATAATCAGGACCCCCAATTGGGAAGAATTTTAAATGCTGAACCTGTGTATTGGTTCCAAGGCAGAAGAACAGTAGGGGCTGGGCAATGGGGGTTAGTTAAGTGACTTGCCCAGCTAAGAAATGTCTGAGGTCACATTTGAACCCTGGACCTCCTATCTCTAGGTCTGGCTCTTCATCCACTGGACCACCCAGTTGTCACCTTTATGATTCTTTTTAAAAAAAAATGACAGAGCCACCGTCCCACCTGGTGCTAGTGAATGACCTTATTTTCTGCATCGCCAACATCTCCCCATCATGGAAAACAATAAATCCTGATAATGAGCAAACACTGGCAACATCTCCACTCTCTCTGCTGCCAGAGCCCCAAACTGTTTCTCACCGTTAACAGCTTACCCAAACTTCTAGCTTATTTGATTTTATCAACATCATTGTGACAAGTCCAGAGACAGCTGAGACAATGACCTCAATTATTTTTATTTGCTTCTGTCTGGCTGACAACTGCTCAGAAAACCTTTCCTGGAAACAGAGGCTTGGGAATCATCTTTCCCATATTCAAGGTAGGGGGTGGAGGGATGAATAAGGTCAGGTAGACAGAGCTCTCTCACTGCGGTTGCCATAGAATTAGGAGGCATCCTAGTCTTCCCAGAGACACAGGCTTGGAGACAGACCTCAATTTCATGCCACTGGAATCAGCTGAAGGAATAAGGGATGTTTAGCCTGGAGAAAAGAAGCCTCAGGAAGGATATGAGAACTGTCTTCATATATTTGGAGGGCTGTCACAAAGAAGAAGGATTAGACTTGTTCTCCTTGGTCTCCCAGGGGGAAGAACCAGAAAAAAAATGAATGCAAAACACAGAGAGACGTTTATGCTTGATGTCAAGAAAAATTGTCTAATTGTTGATAGGGAAAGAGATTGGACTTGTGATTTCATTCATCTAAGGAAATCTCAGGGAGAATATTCCCTCTACCAATTCAGATCTGATACTTCCACTGTAATTTTCAGTCTTAGACAGTTACTAGATCACTGAGAAGTCTAGTGATTTACCCAAGGTCATACAGTCAGTAGGCAGGCTTTCTTAATTTAGAGGTCACATTTAGTGGTTGCCACTCAGTAATTATGTGTTGTTGTTCAGTCATTTTATTATCATGTCAAACTCTTAGCAACCACATTCTGTATTTTCTTGGCAAAGATAATGGAGTGGTTTATCATTTCCCTCTCCAGATTATTTTTCAGAGGAGGAAACTGAGGCAAGTATGAGAGTTAAGTGACCTGCTCATAAGTATCTAAGGCCTGAATTGAACTGAGGAAAATGAGTCTTCCTGACTCCAGGTCTAGTCCTCTATCCAATGAGCCACTTAGTTGCCCTACTCAATAATTATAGTTATCCCAAATTACAGAGGGATGCCTCTGGAGGCTATGGGTTTCCTCTCCCCCAAAAGGCTAAATGAAAGGGAGAGGACAGCAAAACTTTAGAGATGGTCATCTTGTCGTTTGCATGTTTTCCTCCCTGTGAGCTCTTTGAGGGAAGGGATTACCATTTGCTTGTCTTTGTATCCCCAGCACTCAGCACAGTGCTTGGCACATAGTAGGCACTTACTGAATGGTTGTTGGTCACCCAACTGATGGTTTAGAAGGAATTCTTTGAACAGTGCAGTTGAGGCAAGATGCCCTCTGAGGTTCTTCCCAAATATACAATTTGCACAAGGCTTCCATTTCTCTTTATTATTCCAGCATCAGGTAAAAACCCTTAGCATTTAGAAAAATGTTCAGGCAGGTGCCATCTTTAAAAAATCCATACAAAAACAGGAAGTCTCTTTGCTAGGTACAAAGCACCATGTCAGATGCAGCAGAAGCAAAAACAGAATTATCCTGCCCTTGGGGAGCACACCTTCACTTTCCTCAAGGTCAAATAACAAAGCGCTATTCACAGATTTAAGCAGGATGCCAATGAAGTGATAAGAAAGCCCAGATTAGCAGACCATGTCACCATCAGGCTTGGTGGCCGAGCTTCCACCAAGCCAAGCTGATGGCTCATCTGAGTTAAAAGCCCTGTCTGCTTCTAGGTCACCACTCTCACTCTAACCCCTTACCACAATCCAGGTCCACTCTATATATTTAAGGGGCAGCGTGGTATAAAAGTAAGACTTCCCATACAAGGACAAAGTAGAGGAATGGAGGATGTTTGTACTGTAGAAGGGAAGTTTCAGAGAGAGAACATCCTAGATGACTTCAAATATTTAAAAGACTATCACGAGGAGGCTGCGAAGTGACTCAGTGGATAAAGCTCAAGCCCTGAAGTCAGGAGAATCTGGGTTCAAATCTGACAACCTCTCTCAGCTAATTCCTAGCTGTGTGAGCCTGGACAAGTCACTTAAGCTCTATTTGTCTAGCCCTTGCCTCTCTGACTTAAAATTCAAAGTTCTTAATTTAAAAACAAAAGGAAAAAAGATTGGCTTTGGGAGGAAGGATTGGTCTTTTCTACCTTGCCCCTGGAGAACAGAACCAAGGGCAAGCAGTGGAGATTTCACAGGGACAGACTTTGGCTTATGGAAAAGGAAAAACTTTCTCGAGATCAGAGTGGCCCGAAAGTAGAATTCAGAACTTCATAGCTCCATCAGTGGAGGTTTTCAAGGGATGATTGGATGGATACTTGTCAGAGATGTTGTGAGATGAATTCCTTTGCAAGTACAGGGTGAGAGGTTGGGAGAGGTGCCCAGGCCAACTCTACTTACTAATGGATTGATGATTTCCCAGAATGCAGACTTCCAGAATGGTAAGCAAGAAAGAGTAGAAAGGCTTTAAAGGTCAGGCTGAGGCGTTGGGTTTTTTATTCCAGAGAAAACAGAGTCATTGAAGCAGGAATGTGCCAGAGCCGGCTAAGCCCATCGGTTCAGTGTGAGCATCTACACCTTGGAAATCAGCAAATGCCACAAATCAAGCCTTGATTTATTGACTTAAGAAAATGAAGGAGGAAATGTTAATAATGAAAATTAAACTTAAAAGTGTGCCCTACATACTTTTTTTGGTGGGAGAAGGAGTCTGTTGTCATTTACCAGCTGAAGACTCAAAAGAGGAGTGAGATGTTCAGAACTGTTTGGGGGGATGATTTTGGTGGATTGTAGATGATGAATCCGAAACTGTGAAATTCCATCCATTCTATCTCCTCAACATCCTCTCACACCCATCCACTTCTCTCCATTCACATAACCATCACCTTGGCCAATGCCCTAATCGCTTCCTGTCTTGACTATTATAATTGCCTCCTACAGCAAAGGTGTCAGACACAAAGCCCACAGGCTATGTGTGGTCCACAATACTCACAATGGATTGCTGAACCAGAGAGGAAGAAAGCAGCAAGGTGGCTCGATGGATAGAGAGCCAGGCCTGGACTAGGTTCAAATCTGGCCTCAGACACTTCCTAGCTGTGTGACCCTGGACAAGTCACTTAACCCCCATTGTCTAACCCTTACTGCTCTTCTGTTTTAGAGTTGTTACTAAGATAAAGTAAGGGTCTGTGTATATATGTGTGTGTAATTAGGAAATATATAATGATGGGGTTCTATATTTTATATAAATATATTAACATAATTATATATCAATGCATGTACAATTATATAATAAATACAATAAGTGTATCCTATATTAATAAATGTAATAAAATATAAATAACATATGTAATTGGTAGATGTTCAACAAAATAATAAAAACACACTAAAACATAGTTAATATTATCTTTTTTAAATCTTTTATCTAGGTTACAAATACCTAGTAAGAGATGCTGTTCAGTAGTTTTCAGACATATCTAACTCTTTGTGACTCCATTTTCGGAGTTTTCTTTCTTTTTTTTTTTTTTAAACACTCACCTTCCATCTTGGTGTCAATACTGTGTATTGGCTCCAAGGCAGAAAAGTGGTAAGGGCTAGGCAATGGGAGTCAAGTGACTTGCCCAGGGTCACACAGCTAGGAAGTGCCTGAGGCCAGATTTGAACCTAGGACCTCCTGTCTCTAGGCCTGGCTCTCAATCCACTGAGCTGCCCAGCTGCCCCCTTGAGTTTTCTTGAAAGAGATATTGGAATAGTTTACTATTTCCTTCTCCAATTTATTTTATTGATGAGGAAACAGAAGGGAAAGGGGTTAAGTGACTTGCCCAGGGTCACACAGACAGTATCTGGGGCTGGATTGGAACTCTGGAAGATGAATCTTCTTGACTCCAGGCCCTGGGACTCTATCCACTGGACCATCTAACTGCCCAGTAAGTCATGCAGTAAGAACTGATGCCTAGATCATAGGTCATAACCCTGGAGCTAGAAGGAACTTCAGAAGCCACCTAGTCCAACATCTTCATTTTGTAAATAGAGAAACAGACACCCAAATGAATCCAGGCATCTTCACTGGCTGTCCCCTCTGCTGAGTACTCTGCCTTGGCTCCCTCTCCGTCTGCCCTGGCTTCCTTCAAATCTCCCCCAATCGCCCTCGTGCAGAATGAAGCCTTTCCCCATCCTCTTTCCCCTGGGTGCCTTCCCTCTGAGATTTCCCCAATCTGTCTTGTAATTATCTTGACTCCCCCATTAGATTATGAGCCTTTTGAGAGCAGGAACCAATTTGTGGCCTTTCTTTGAATCTCCAGCACTTGGCATAAAACCTGACAAAAAGTAGGCTTAATGAATGATGGCTGATTTGTTGACTTGATTTGCCTGAAGTCACAGAGGGAGTAAATGACAGAAGCAGGATCTGAACCCAGATCCTCTGACTCCCCAAAACAGTGCTCTTTCCAGCTGGGGCATCAGAAACAGCAAAAAGATAGCAGCAAGAGGGCATGGGCCATGTTCATGGAAGGGTGAGGAGGGGAGTTCAAGACAGCAGGTACAGCATTTTGGCAGATGAAAAACAGACATAAAACACAAAAGCCAGAAGGTCCATTTAAAGGTCCACTGATCAGATCCCCTCGTTTTACAGACAAGGAAACTGAGGCCCATAGAGGTAAATGGACTTTCCCCAGATCCCATGAGTTAAAGAGTAAAGTCAAGACCAGGGCGCAGTGGTCTTTCCAAGCTTCCTGGCAGAAACACTGTGGCCTCTGGAGTCCTGCAAATCCCCTCCTATTCCCAGGACTTGAATGACCCAAATGGCTTTGTTTGATGATGATCCACTGAGCCACATTCTAGGGGAATCAAGGAACAAAGGCCGCTCAGAAAAGGGCCAGACCCCCTGAAGCGTCCGCTTGGCCAGAGAAGCTTTTGTCTCCACGGGAGATGACGTCACATCTGCCTGGCCTCATTAGCAAGGGTCTCTCTGATGCTACAGGATGGGCAGAATTTGGGGCTAATTAGGTCAAGACCTCCCCATGAATAGACGGCTGAGTTGGCTTGTTCTCTGTTACATACCACCTTCCCCCAATGCGCACCTCCAGGAAGACCAGAGGCGGTTGGGATCACCCCATCCCCTAGCCTGGATGACCAACTCAGGGCATGAATATTTCTCATATTCCACAGGATCTGGGGCAAAGTGGAAAGAACATTAGACTGAAGAGTCCAGAGATCCTGTTTTTAATTCCATTTTAGCCAACTACTAGCTGAGTGAAGAAGGGCCAATTCCTCACACTACCAAAGTGTCAGTTTGCTCATCTGTAAAATGGGAATGATAAAATTAGTCCCATCCATCCTCCTTTTGGGGTTGCTGCAAAGAGAAGCTCTCAATAAAATTGAGAGGCCAATATCAAGGGAAATTGTCAATATTCTGTTCAAATAAGGATAGTATTGGAGATCCCCACTTGGAAAACTCATCTCTCCAGCAGAGAACCATATACTCACAATGAGCCTAAGGAGCTCAGAGGCAAGATCATAGCTAAAGAGAACCCCACTGGTACAATGTCTTTCTTCAAGGACTTTGTCCTCTGGGTGGGATAGCAGGACCCCCTACTTAAGCACGGCAAACTGGATCATGAGAATTTGAGATGACAGTACAATTTGCTCTCATTTGGCAATGAGGGGGAGGATTTGAATCCAAGCCCTCTGACTCTAAATGCATTCTTTTACCACTTCATGCTATTTCTAGTATTATTAGTCCCAGTTTACAAATGATGAAACTGAGAACCACTATGTAAATTATTCGTTGTCATAAAACCAATGAGTGTTTGTGATGAGGTTTGACATCCAGTCTCCTAATGCCAACTCATTCAATCAAGCTGCCTCTCTGACCTCCCCCAATTTAATGCCAGAAGACTCAGTTTTGAGTCCTTATGAATTTGGTCAAGTCACCTCACGTCTCTGGACATCAGTTTCGGCCAAAGTTGACCAAAGCTCTGGATTTGGAATCAGGAGACCTCTGTTGAAAGTCAAGCTCTGGGGGCAGCTGGGTAGCTCAGTGGGTTGAAAGCCAGGCCTAGAGATGGGAGGTCCTAAGTTTAAATCTGGCCTCAGACACTTCCCAGCTGTGTGACCCTGGGCAAGTCACTTCACCCCCATTGCCTACCCTTACCAATCTTCTGCCTTGGAGCCAATACACAGTATTGACTCCAAGATGGAAGGTGAGGGTAAAAAAAAAAAGTCAAGCTCTGCTACTTCCTGGCAGAATGGATGCTTAATAAATTTTTAGGAAAGGGGGAAAAAAGTTGGAATGGGAGAGGAAGAGGGGTCCTCTCCATTTCACTAGAGTGGCAGATAGAGGTGGATAGGATTACAAATGCATTGTAGCTTTGAAATAATAGCAGTAATTCATCTCACCAAATCACCCCCAGATTTCTGTCATAATCTAAGCAGCCTAGAGCTTGCAGAGCCTCAACAAACCCCAGCAGGTCCGTGGCATATTTTTTAATAGGGAGAGCTAAGTGACTTGCCCAAGATCACACAGCTAGTGAGTCTGGATTTGAACTCAAGTCTTCCTGACTTTAGGTCTAGAGCTCTATCCACTGTGCCACCTAGCTGCCCTAGACCCATAATTTTATAAGGCCCACCATGATTTTAAAAAAAGGCAATTCTGCCTTACCCAAGTGGAAATGGTCCAGAGCTAGCTCGCCAAACACCTCCTTCTGAAATCAAGTCAGCTAAGGCTGGCATCCTGAAAATTTCAGAAACTCTCCTTCCCCCCAGGAGCTCTCCAGCACCTCTCAGCCAGGCAAAAAGTCCATCGTGGCAGCTTGCGTGTCCTTGGAGTCACCAAAATGAGTAAATATCCCCCATCAAGGCACTTGAAGCCTAAATTTCCCCTTCTCCAGCTAATTAAGGACCAGGGCTTTGGGTCTCATCCCCTCTTTGGCAGAGCTTATTAATGAGAGCAGCCCCAGAACCTTTCATTGAGACCAATTACTCCGAAGTAATTAAATCTTAAATCAACTAGAGTTTGGGGTAGATTATTGTATGCTGTGAAATTTCCCTCGTTTTCCTTTTACTAATTATATCTATAAAAGGCAGTTAGGTAACACGATGGAGAAAGCAAAGGACCTGAAGTCAGAGTCAAGAAATTGTTGTTGTGACCCCATCTGGGGTTTTCTCGGCAGAGATACTGGAGTGCTTTGCCATTTCCTTCTCCAGCTCATTTTACAGATGGAGAAACTGAGGCCACAGCTAGTTAGTGTCCCAGAGCTAGGTAGTGCCTGAGGCTAGATTTAAACTCCTAAAATCAGGGAGGATGCCTCTGTGACTCCAAGACCAACACTATCTACTGCACCACCTCGCTGCCCAAAGATACGACGAGCATCGTTCAGTCCTTCGGTCACATCTGCCTCTTCATAACTCCACGGACTACAGCACACCAACACCATCCATGGGGTTTTCTTGGCAAAGGTACTGGATTAATTTTCCATTTCCTTCTCCAGTGTATCAAAGGCAAGGCAAACAGAGGTTAAGTGACTTGCCCAAAGTCACACCGCTAGGAAGTATCCAAGGCCAGATTTGAATTCAGGTCTTCCTGACTCTGGGTCCAAGAACTCTATCCACTGAGTTACCTACCTGCCTCCAATAATAGCATACTTAAGGGTAACTAAGTGACTTAGTGGATTGAGAGCCAGGCCTACAGTTTGGGGAGGTTCTGAGTTCAAATTTGGTCTTGGATATTTCCTAGCTGTGTGACCCTGGGCAAGTCACTTAACCTCTTTTGCCTAGCCCTTACCACTCTTTTGCCTTGGAACCAATACACAGTACTGATTATGAAGCAGAAGGTAAGAGTTTTTTGTTGTTGTTATTTTGAGGTGTTTTTTTCAAGTAGCATGGGTGGCTCAGGGGATTAAGAGCCAAGCCTACAGATTGGGAGGTCCTAGTTTCAAATCTGGTCTCAGACACTTCCAAGCTGTGTGACCCTGGGTAAGTCACTTAACCCCCCCACTGCCTAGCCCCTATCAGTATTCTGCCTTGGAACCAATTCACAGTATTGATTCTAAGACAGAAGGTAAGAGTTTAAAAATAAATAAACAAACAAAGTCACATAGTTAGTCCATTTTAAAAAAAAAAACCCACAACGGAAAGTATTTGGGCTGAATTGGGAAAAGACCAGTCTTGATTGTAGGCCCTCCCCTGGTTTTGGAGAGCTAGTGGCAGACGGTTGGCTTTTAGCTCAAATTTAAAGCAAAATTAATTTCCATAATTAATTCACAAGTACTCTTTAGGTAACTGTGAAGCTAAGCTCTGTCCTCTGCCAACAAGTAGGTCTTGTTGACCATTCTGCCTGCCTGGCAGTATAGGAGAGCTATAGAGGTAGCAGGAAAAGCAGACAGAAAAGAGATGAGGCACCTTCAAAAAAAAAAAAAAAAGTCCCAGCCTGAAATATCCTACTTGGGGCAGACAGAGAAGGTTGGGATAGGGTGCTAGTGGCGCCGATGGAGGAATTACTCACAGTGGAGGTACCTACCATTGCAGTAGGATATTCAAGCTGCCTGACCTTAAAACTCCTTTCTGACACCAGATCAGCCTGAAAAGTCACTCCAAGGGCAAACAGAAGCTGGGCTCCTATTATGCGTCCAGCACTGTCTTGGGCAATGGGAACACAAAAGCAAATTCTGAGATCGTACATGTACATGCTCCCAGGAGGAGATAACGTGTGCATATGTAGGTACAAGGTATGGAAAGTAGCCTGGTAAAATGGAGTCAGAGGACACGAGTTTAAAACCTGCCTCTTCCACTTATTACCTGTGTCACTCTGGACAAATTGCTTACCCTCTGGGCATCGGTCTTCACCCTTTGGGGAAATTAAGGGATTCTACTAGATGGCCAATGAAGTTCCCTTTTCTACTGGTTCTATGATCTAAGCAAGACTTTTATGGTGGGTTTGGGGTGAGTCAGGAGAGGCCCATGAGGTCCCCTTCTACTTCTGGATCTATGATCTAAGATTTTTTTATTGGATATGCTGAGTAGGTCAGGAAAGATCACTGAGATGTCCTTCTACCTCTGGATCTATGATCTAAGATTTTTTTTATTGGGTGTGCTGGATGGGTCAGGAAAGGTCACAGAGGTCCCCTACTACTTCTGAATCTATGATCTAAAATTTTTTATTGGATATGCTGAGTAGGTCAGGAAAAGACACTGAGATCCCCTTCTACTTCTGGATCTATGATCTAAGATTTTTTATTGGGTTTGCTGAGTGGGCCAGGAAAGATCACTGAGGTGCCCTTCTACTTCTGGATCTATGATCTAAGATTTTTTTTATTGGCTGTGCTGGGTGGGTAAGGAATGGCTTCAGGTAGAAAGTGAAGCTTGAGCTCAAACTTTAAGGAAACTAGAGATTCTAAGAGATGGAGGTGAGCAAGGAAGCTCATGTTTAGTTTAGGATGACTGGCTCTGTCCAACTCCAGTCTCCATCCCTAAACCCTCGTTCATTTTCAGGCATTGGGCCAAGGGAGAAAAATCAAAGCCCAGAAGAGCTAAGTCTAATGGACACTTACTGTCTGCCATAACACACTTACCTTTGCTCATGCAGAATTCATGATGGCTAAGTGCTCGACAGTGAGAAGCTCTCCCAACGGCCCTTAACCAAGATCAGGGAGAGAGATTTGGAAGACAAAGGAGAAAGTTTTGGGTGTAATGACAATTCGTCTTTTCAAAACTGTTGATGAGAAGTAGATAAATACACAATCTACAGTATGGAAGGAATCTCCTTGGCCATCCATCAAGTCAATCAACAAGCATTTAATCAAGGGCCTCTCATGTGCTGGGGAGTTTACTAAGTACTGAAAATATAAAAATAAAATTGAGATAGTCCCTGCTTTCAAAGAGCTTACATTCAAATAAAGAAGAAAATAGGCATATGTATTAATATATACAGAATGGATCAGAATGAATATAAGGTCCTTTTGAGGAGGAAGGATAGATTTCCAGCTCCTCCATTTACTTCTTGTGTGACTTTACACAAATCATTGAACTTCTCCTGGCCTCAGTTTTCACCCTCTGAAAAACAAGGGGATGTAGATGACCACTGAGGTTTCCTTCCAGCTGGAAAGTCACACAAGAAGTAGATCTATAGAGAAAATGAAAGTAAAGAGGGTTTTTAACTTAAGAAGAGAAGTCTTCCTGACTATAGACCTGGCATTCTACAGGCCACCAAGGCTGAAAACAAAACCACAACCTTAGGTGATGAACTGTTTTTGTTGTTCATCCTATATTTTCAAAGAGGAACCTCACAAAGTGATGTCTTGACTTGTGCACGAATTGGATTTAAGTAACGTAGAGTTGCACAAAGTCATCAGCCTCCCTCTCTCTTCCAGAGTCTCCAAAGTCCGGTGGCAAGACAAAAGTCAGGATGGCTTGGGATGCACTGGATGACACTGGCTTATTCCATTTATGGCCAAGCTGTAAGTGTACCCACTTCAGCTGCCTTCATGGTCACCAAAACAAATTGTTCTCATCTGCCATTCCAATGGGGGAAGTCTTCGCATGCTTGGGGTAGACATCCCCCTAACTCAGCAACAGATTTGTGGCCCATGGGTTACCCTCAACCTGGTTTAGTCCATCTTCCAGGATAGTTTACTGGGGTGGGGTTATTGTGCATGCTACTGCTTCTTGGAGTTTCAGGTAAGAATTGGATGAGAAGTGAACAAACCCCAAAGATGGATGAGCAGCCCTGAAAATAACTCAATAAGCACTCACACTGGAGGAGCTAGTCTTCCTTGAACACCCACACATCGTGGGTGACTGATCTAAAGGATAATGGTACCCTCAACAGCAATAGAGAAAATGGGAAAGGGGGTGGGCTTGAAAAAAGGAGAAGAGAATGAGTTCTCTTTTGGCATTTGAGTATGACATGTTGAGTTCAAGATGTCCAACAGGAAATTGGAGATAGAAGATCAGGAAAGAGATTAGGGCTACTGAATATGCAGAACTAAGAATCTTCTTCTCAAAGGGATGATAATTACCATCCAGGTCAAATAATACCTGAACAGCAATCCCTTCTACAACATCCCTGATGAGATGTCATCTAACCTTTGCTTAAAGGTCCCCACTCACCAAACTGTGATTGGGGAACCCTTTGCCAACCAAGAAAGCCAGGCTCTAATTTAATTGGAAAGTTTTCCCCTTACATCAAACTGAAATTTGCCCTCTAGCAAATCCAATCAATCAAACAAACAAATAATATGGCTTTATTAAGTCACCTATATTCTGCGAAGAACAGGCTGTGAAGATAGGATTAACTCTTCCCTTGTCTATTTTTAGCTAAACAAATCAAGAACTCAAAACATCCCTACTTAACACCAGGAAGAGAATTCACAAGTCACTTACTAGAGTAAGCTCACACCTCCAAAGGCTACTACCCCCCTCCGTTGGGCAGTGCTAATTGAAAGACTGCAATTGGTGTCCAAAAAGTGGGGGAGCAACAGAAAGTGACATCAAGAAAATTGCTTTAAAAAGGATGCTTGAAGAGTCAGTGATTTCCTCAGTGTTTGTAGGCCAGACTGGAGGAGGAGGCTCTTTCCCTGGATCCCGTGTTGGCTTGTGGTGGTTAGTGAAGTGATTCCTTCCTTGGTTCTTTGGTGAGGAGACCCTCTCTGCTCATTGGTGCTTTGGTGGGACATTCCCTTCACCGTGAGTTCTGGTGGTTCATGTGCACCTTCATGTGCACTGAAGGTTCTCAGCAGATTCTTCAGCATCTCCTGGTTCTTCGCATTTCGGTTTCCTAATTAGGACTTTGGATTCTGGTGAGATTTGCTATTGGATTCGAATTTGCAGTCTGGAGACATTAGGATTAAACTTAGGGTATTTGTAGTTAGGCAGTATTTTCTGTCTCTTTCTCTACATTTTCCCACTTTCACGCTTTCCACCTCTTTGTAAATAAAGCTGCCAAAAAGTCATTTTGACTTAAGCTGTAATATTTTTAAATCAGTGGCCACAATATTACTTTAGAACTCTCATATTTAGCATAAAACCTAAATTTAAATTCTTACAGGGCATGGTGCTAGATGCTGGGGATGCAAAACCAAAAATGAAACCATTTGGGTCCAAGTTCTGCCTTTTGGGGTCAGATAAAACAGTTATCTTTTCTAGAGCCAATTATTCAATCAATCATCAATCAACCAGAATTCAAGATAGTTTCCCACTCCTTAGAGGTCTTCAAAGAAAGACTGGATAACTACTTGGCATTGATGGTCTGGTGGAGATTCATGAGTTGGACTAGAAGGCTTCTATGGTCTCTTACAACTCTCAATTCTGCAATTCTATGGTTCATTTATTAAATGTCTACTATGGGCCAGGTACTAGCAGTTAGCTAGGGGTGTATGAGGTGTCCAGGGAGAACCATTTCTGTGACTCCTTTTCAGGGCTTCTTATCCACCTTTGGATAGTGTCCATTTTTCACCCAACTCTCACCTGTGGTCCAAGAAGCTGTAGCACGCACAGTGGCCACACCCCAGTAAAACTGTCTCAGAAGATGAGCTAAACAAGGTTGAGGGTAGCCAACATGTCTCAAACTCTGAGTGAGTTAGGGGACAGTCTATCCCAACCATGTGAAGACTTCTCCCTGGTAAAATGGGCAGATTGTTCCACTGTTCCATTGGTTAGGAAGGCAGCTGAAGAAGACACTATGGAGCACTTAGAGCTTGGTGAGACATCAAAGATGCCAAGGTTATCCATTGCATCCTGGGCCAACATCGGTTGTCCTGACTTTTATCTCATCACTGGATTTGGATGACTCTGGAGGATGACGATTTTGTTCAACTCTGCCTTACTTAAATCCAACTCATGTAAAAGTCAAGACATCACCCTGATGTCACTGGAGCTCTTCAAAAACAAAGGACACACAATGACAACAGCAGTTAGCTATCAACAAAATGGAGGGAGAGAAGTAGAGGGGCATCATAAGATATGAATACATGATACATTTTGGGATTAGGGAGGATTGGATTCAAATTCTGCCTCTGTTAAATATAAGCTGTGTGGCTTTGGACAAGTCCTTTAATCTCTGAATGGCTCGCACAATTCTATTATAATAATAAGGTACAAAGAAAAGAAAAGAAACATTTATTAAGTGTCTACTATATTCTAGGCATTGAGTTAAGTGGAAGAGGAGGAGAAAAGGAGAACAAAAACAATTGTGATCCCCATTTTGCAGTTGAGGAAATGAAAACATATAGAAGTTAAGTGACTTGCCTAAGATCACTCAGCTAATAAGGATCTGTGGGTAGATCTGAACTCTTGTCTTCCTGAGTCAAAGCCCAGTGCTCTCTTTCGACTGTTGCTAAGAAAGAGCTGACATTTACATTAGTCCATTTAAAGTTTACTCATTTTGCCCTCAAAACAACTTCTTTATTTACCACCATCCCCATTCTATAGCCGAGGAAAGTATAGCTCGAAAAACATAATGGTCCCAGCGAAGGCACTCTGCCCAAGCCAGCTGGTTTCTTGGGTCCAGTGAATCTTACACATTGTCCACTCAATGGGGGCTGCCATGTCTAGGGAGATCCAGAAGGACACCCCGTGGCCAATGTTCTCTCTTCCTTATCAGAGCTTCCAAGCATGCCCTTTTGTATTTACTAAGGACAAAAACCACTGTATCAGCTCGGCTGGGTTTTAAAAATATAGCTCGACAAAGCACCGCATACTGATTGCAATAATTGCAGCCATCCCTCTGCTGGAAAGCCATGGATTCTGTTTCTAATGCATGCTGATAAGCCCGGGCACAACATGACTGACGGCAGCCAGACAGGAGGGGCTATTATGCTTAACAGACTGATTAGCAAGTGGTAGTCTCAAACTGTACTCCGAGGAAATTGGCGGCTTTTAAATGATGCTGGCTGTTTTATGGGCTCACTTTTTTTTAACGCAACGGTTTGTTATACTTACTTAGGCCATGCAATTCCTAACTGGGAATGGCTAATGGAGAGATAGAGCCTTCAACTCTTAATATTCTCATCTAAATTAAGCCTCGTTTATTGGCTTTCTAATTGCTCCTCCAGCCATCTGACCACCAGGCTCCCCGGGCACCACTATAGAACTGCTATTTCCACAATACAGTTTGAGTTTTAAATGCCTGGGATCTTTGAGAATAATAATAGCAACAGTGAGTATTTACAAGGAGCTTTAAGGTTTCCAAAGCAGTTTACATGTGTAACCTGTGACTCGGGGGCTCCCAAGCCCGGGCTTGAATAGCTGAGGTACATTCTTAGGGGTTTGCTTTGGGGGGGCCATTAAATTGTGGCTGCTGCAATTCATTTCCAAGTGTCTCCTTTGTGGTTTCTCTGACCCTTCTTATTATATATATATATATATATCAGCGGTTCCCAAACTTTTTTGGCCTACTGCCTCCTTTCCAGAAAAAATATTACTTAGCCCCCTGGAAATTAATTTTTTTAATTTTAAATTTTTTGATTTTTTTTAAATTTCAATTTCAATTTTTAAAAGAATTTAAAACTTAAATTTTTAAATTTTAATAGCAATTAATAGGAAAGATAAATGCACCTGTGGCCATCACTGCCTGGATTGCTGCAGCACCCACCAGGGGGCGGTGGTGCCCACTTTTGGAATCACTGATATATATGAGGACAGGCTTTCTTTCTTTATTAGAATTTTGAATCTCCAAATGCTAAAGATAAATGCACCTATGGCCATCACCGCCTAGATTGCTGCAGCATCCACCAGGGGGTGGTGGTGCCCACTTTTGGAATCACTGATATATATGAAGACAGGCTTTCTTTCTTTATTAGAATTTTGAATCTCTAAATGCTAAAGATAAATATACCTGTGGCATCACCACCTGGATCACTGCAGCACCCACCAGGGGGTGGTGGTGCCCACTTTGGGAATCACTGATATATATGAAGACAGACTTTCTTTCTTTATTAGAATTTTGAATCTCTAAGTGCTCTCTTTCCTCAGGAGAATGCAAATGAATTGATATTGTTTGCTAGAAAAGAGATATGGGCGTACGCACATTACATATTGCTATATTAATAATTAAGGCCTTTCTTCCCTTGTGTAGATTTTTTTTCTGTTTATTAGAAGTTCATTCCTCCCACTCGTAGACTCTTAAGTTAGCATTCATAAGTAGAATCCCAAAGCAAAAACCTACATCAGTGCCTCCATCAGAGGGCTTTTTTGATCTTCTCTGGAGAGGACAACCATCGCCCGTTCTAGGGACACTGGTCAGGCAATTTAGAATTGGCTACTCTCCATAGACCTTTCCCGTTTTAATTGCTTGATGCTTTTTCTTGCTTTCCCCCTGAAGCCAGCTGAGAAGATTTCTCTTCATTTCCCCAATTACGACTTTGAAGCTAAGGATCCATCGGGGCCTAACAGCCTATAGCGCCTGCAATCATTAATAAGACCCTCAGTATCCCCCTTTCTTGGCTGACCTCAAGTAAATGAGGAAATATTCCATCTCATATTCTCAAACCTCTCAACCAATTACTGTGCTCAAAGGTCCGGAAGCATAGATCTGGAAGCAAAAGGAATAGATAACTTGCTCACTATCCATCACCATCTTCAAGCCACTATTACGGACATCCCCACCACCCCCCTCCATCTCCATCCCGTTATATAAAAAATGCTCTTGTAATAAATCTCCTTTAGATTCTTAAGTAACGTGTGGGCTTTCTTCTTCCTCCGAAACCGGTACGGACAAAGGGTTACCATATACTCACTCATTAGGAGAAGCATCTGCTGCCAAATACAGGCATTAAAATGGGGAGGACAAAACAATCAAGTTTCCTTCTCATTTTAATACTCCTCAAACTCAGAGTCTGGATTCCAAACTGCTGTCATGATTAACCCTAATTTAGGGCTGACCTAAAAAGGTCAGATCTTTTGTGTGTGTGTCTCTTTAGTTCATTATGCTCCCACTCAGACTTTACTCTGGGCATTGACAGATTTGTATGAATCTAGGTTTCCATAAATGTAGGTAACAGTGTTTCTGGCTCCCATTCAAGCACGCAGGGAAACAAATATGTATCAGTTAGAGGACAGCCTTTATTCCAGCATCATAGAAAATACAGAAGGCACAGAACATTCAAACCAAGCCTGAAACAGATACTGAAAATACATAAAGGATTCTCTTATGACGGGAACTGAACTTGGGGTCGCCGGGGAAGAAATACCCAACATTATGGGTGGATCTCTCACCCACTGGGTCTTACCAGTCTTTCCAATTTCATAATGCCAATATATGATTTGGACTAACTCTTTTCAGAGGGCAAACATTTTGGAGCTGCTGGACAGATAATTCCCATCCCATCAATCTCACACAGTCTGAATAATTCACAGATTTAATCACGGAATTATATCTACATATATAGATATAATTAATCACTGAATAATATCAAGAAGTGGCTTACTCTGATCTCTTTCTCTCTCACACAGTCTAGTCTCTTTGTTGCCTTTTATCCACAAAGGCATCTGGGTGTTCCTCTTCTTTCTTCAAAAGGCACATTTCTTATACTAACTTATTTTATTTCTTTAGATAGCTCAATCACCAAACTTTTAAAACTGATTACTAATTGAGTAAACCCGAAGTCTAATGCTACTCAATAAATCTCCTCTCACAGACTAGAAGTCTAGAGTCTAGGACTGCCTAAAAAAATCAACATCTCTCCTAATTCTGTGCAAGAATGTTCTTCCAAGTCTCCCTGGCTCAAGGATGTGTCTCTGTGTCTGTAAGATGTAGGGATGCCTACTATGATGAAGCCAACATTATTCCCTCTTTGGGGATTGGGTTCTGATTGAGGGAGAGCCTGCCATCAAAGACTATTAAAGCCATAGCTATTTCTCCATCCATCATGAAAATATTTCAGGGAAGTTCTTTCCTCATTACGGCACCTTCCTCCCCAAAATGTCTCCCTGGACAATTTCCACGGCCAGCCTAAAATTCACAATGATTACTATTGTCTTAAATTGCACTGCATGCAAAATATGCCCAGGAAATATACACATTTTTAAAAGATAACAAGAATAATTAAAAATTATTTTCATTCCGTTCTAAACCTCATTTGTGCTCTGGATTTCCAAACTATCCATACCAGGTGCCCTTTTCACAGCTGCTGTGGGGGAGCTGGGATGTGGACGTCTCCATCAAGCCCTCCAGTCCTACACAGGAATTATCAGAGGCTTGATATTCCATTCATAAGGGATGGATTCTTAGAAGAGTCAACTGCCCTTAACCATCCATCCTTGGATCTCATCCCAAAAGCTGAGAGGAATAGAAACTAGAAAACACAAATTCTACGGGTCCAAACTATCTGCTGATATAGCAGCATGGAATGTCTGAATAAGAAGGGAACTATCTAGAATATGAGGCCCATACAAGGGAAAATGGCAGAGCTGGGGGGGGGGTCTTAGAATCAGGAATGTCAGAGCTGGAAGGGGCCTTAGAATGGGAGATGTCAGGAGGGGCCTCAGAGCAATGAGATAAATGCAAGTAGAAAGAGGGAGCCAAATGTAAAGATCACCGCAGAATGCATATTGATTTAGAAAACTACATATTAACATTTTGTATGTTCTGTGGTATCTTCATTTATTTTGTTAAATATTTCCCAGCTACATTTTAATCTGGTTCAGGCCCCTCCTGCTACTGATACCTACCTAACTGGTCAACTTGCTATTCTCTAGATGTGATATTCTATCTCCTACCTCCATGCCTTTACATATACTCTTCCCAGTGCCTGGAATTGACTCACTCCTTACTTCTGCCTCTAGGAATCTCTAACTTCATTTAAGGCTTAAATCAAATTCTCCCTTCCACATGAGTTCTTTCCTTAATCTCACAGTAGTTAGTAACACACACACACACACACACACACACATTAAATTTACTTTGCAGCCATTTAAGAAATTTTGCCTATATATATATGATGCCTACCTCCCTCCTAGGAAGGTAAAAACTATTTTGTTTTTTATTAAATCCCTTGTTTCTAAGATATATTTGGCACTCAGGACACATTTAATAAATGCTTGTGGAGGGGACAGCTGGGTAGCTCAGTGGATTGAGAGCCAGGCCTAGAGACGGGAGGTCCTGGGTTCAAATCTGGTCTCAGACACTTCCCAGCTGTGTGACCCTTGGCAAGTCACTTGACCCCCACTGCCTAGCCCTTACCACTCTTCTGCCTTGGAGCCAATACATAGTATTGACTCCAAGGTGGAAGGTGAGGGTTTTAAAAAAATAAAATAAAATAAAATAAAAAAATAAATACTTGTGGAGGGGCTGAGTGAAAGTATAGGATGCACCCTTGAACCTGAAATATCAGAGCTGGCAAGGCCCTTGAAACAAAGAAGATCAGAGCTGGCAGGGGAAGGGCGGGGGGGGGACTGAGAACACTAAATCTCAGAGAAGTTAAGTGATTTACCCAAAGGCAATAGTAGTAACTAGCAAGGGCAGGGAGCAAACCCCCCAGATGTTCTGATTCCAAACCCCTTACTAAATATTTGCCAAATTAAATTGAATCCAACTGGAGGAAAGATTGTACATTTTAAAAAATAAAAATCTATCTTGGATTTGTTGGTGAGAACTGAATTTGTACCACAAGATTACAATCTTAACCTACCCTCCAACTTAGATGTGTGGGAACCTTTTGTCCTTGACCAGACTGTGACCTCCCTGAGGACAGAGACCTGGTCTCTACCTCCTCTTGCCCTGCCCATGATATGACTGGGCATGGGGCCAGGCACAGATTAGGTGTTCTCTATGTGTATACGGGTTGACTGCCTGAATTATAAGAAAGATGGATTGAGCATGTGAGCCCAAGGGAGGCTGGCCCCAGCTTGAACTTGGGCCAGACTTCCCTGAGGGCCAACAGAGACAGGTCACCCACCAAGCTACCCACTCAGCCCACCTGGCAGCTGGCTGTCCTTGCTGTGGCTGGTGCTGAAGCTTCCCATTGCCATGGTGATAATCATCCTGAGGAAAAAAAGTGCAGACTACAAAGCAGAGGAGGGAGAAACCCAAGATGTAGCCTGTTCTCTTCTTTGTCTCCACTACCAAGAAAATATTGGCTCTGTCCTGCCCTCTAGCCAGAGAGGCAGTCAAACCCTGGAGTCCTCTGACAGTTTACAGGAAGGAAGTTTCCCCTTGTCTCCCACCAACAAATACAAGACTCAGTTTTATTTTTTAAATATACGACCTTTCCTCCAATTGGATTCAACTTAATTTGGCAAATATTTAGTAAGGGTCATCCATGTTCAAGGCTCTATGGGTGGGGATGAGAAGACAAAGACAAAAATGAACAGTCCTGGCTCTCGAAGAGTTTACAACTCCAGAGCAGGAGAGCAAGAATAAGTCACAGATATTGTGGGTATCTGTGTAACAGCAAAGTAGCCCAAAGTAGAGCACTTAGGTTTGGAGTCAGGAAGATCTGACTTCAAATCCAGCCTTAGACACTTCCTAATTGTGTGACTGACCAAGGAGTCCTAACCCTGTATAACTGTTTCTTCATCGATCAAATAAGCTATAGAAGGAAATGGCAAACAACTCCAGTTTCTTTGCCAAGAAAACCCCAAATGTGGTCATGAAGAGTTGGGCACAACTGAAATGACCAAACAACAACAAAATGGATAACAATCACATAATATTATATAATATGACATTATTAAGTTGTCAAATGGTGGGAATTCCTGGTGAGGAAATTCCCTCTATCAATGCAAACATATTTTTCAACCATTCTACAACATTATTAAGAATTAACCAGAGGTATAAATCCCACCTGATCATAATGAATAACCCTTGTGATCACTTGCTGGAGTCTTTTTGCTAGTATTCTGTTTAAGATTTTTGCATCTATGTTCATTAAGGAGATTGGTCTGTAGTTTTCTTTCTCTGTTTTTCAACTACCTGGCTTTGGGATCAGTACCATATTTATATCATAAAAGGAGTCTGGTAGAACTCCTTCTTTGCTTATTATGTCAAATAGTTTGTATAGTATTGGAATTAGTTGTTCTTTGAAGGTTTGATAGAATTCACTTGTGAATCCATCTGGTCCTGGGGATTTTTCTTAGGGAGTTCTTTGATGGCTTGTTCAATTTCTTTTTCTGAGGGGGGAGTGGGGTAAAGGGGAAAGAAAAATAGGAATCATGTAACCAAGGAAAATTTTTCTAAAAAATAAAATATTTAAATCTAAAAAAACAAAAAAAGAATTAACCAGAGGACTAAGGATCATGGGAGATAAAATATGTAAAATGATTTGCAAATTCCAATGCACTCTTCAAATACTAGCTGTCACAATTACCATTATATATGAAAAAATTAATGGCAGAGATCAAACAGTAATATAGAAGAGTAGCCCAAGCTTAGAACAGTTTCCCATACTGAGAGAGGCTGCCGCAGAATTGCAACCTGTCTAATGATCTGTCATTAGGAGAAAATGGTCTCTGGGTCGTTTCTGGCCACGGAAGGAGTTTGTACTGGGCCATTCATGCTTTCTTGCCCAGACTTCTGAATCACTGTGCACAAGATTTGGAAATCAGTGCACCTAACTCTAGCACAGATTCGTTTCCTAAGTCTAGACAAGTCACTTTCCCTCCTTGGACCTTCATATCCCCAGCTGGAAAATGAGTTACCTGGGTGAGATAATCTCTAATGGCCATTAACCCACTATCTCCAGTATCAAATATAGAATCCTCTACTTGACATTCAAAGCCCTTTATAGCCCAGCATCCTCCTAAAGCCTTATTCCCTGACACCTACTCTTTGATCTAGCGGCACAGCCTCCAAGCTCTTTGGTGACGATGCTCCATCCCTCCCTCCTCCATTCCAATTATTGACCTGCCTGGTTTCCTTTAAGTCCCAACTAAATTCCCACCTTTTACAGAAAGCCTTCCCAACCTCTCAATGATAGTGCCTCTCCCCTGTGTTAGTAATTTCTTATTTATCCTGTCTATAGTTTGCTTTGAATTTATTTATTTGTGTGGTTTCTCCTCCATTAGGTTGAAAGTTCCATGAGGGGAGGGTCTGTCTTTTGCTTAGCCCATAGTTGGGGCTTAATTAATGACAATAAACATCGAATGATTGATTGAAATGCTGACATTTTAGGTTCTCTACATCTTCTTCTGGCCTTTGGAATTCTAGATTCTTCTTGTTGCTGATTTGTTTCAGTTGTGTCTGACTCTTCACAGCCCCAGTTGGAATTCTCTTGGCCTAAAATATTAGAGCAGTTTGCCATTTCCTCCTCATTTTACAGATGAGGAACTAAGATGAACAAGGTAAAGTAACTTGCCCAGGATCACACGGCTAGGAAGTATGTAAGGCTGGGGATCTGAACTCATGAAGATGAATCTTCTGGATCCTCTACTCACCGTACCACCTACCTGGCTCTAGGTTCTTAAGCACCTTCCAAATCTGGACTTCTCAGTTCTGATGGACGTGCCAACTTGACATTTTATATTCCAAGGAATTTTCTAAACCAGTGAGTCTATTTTCTAAGACCAACTTTAATCCTAACATTCTATGTCCTAATAGTTCCCCCAGCAAGAATTCTTGGTTCTAAAGCTCCTCCCTATTATGGCATTCCCTGTTCTAAGATAGCTCTGACATTGCCTGTTCTAAGGCCCTTTTTAGTGCTGACATTCTGTGTTCTAGGGCCTCTCCTTGCTGTGACATTCTGGATTCTAAAACCCCTTCAAGTTCTGACAATTCGTGTTCTAATCTCCCTGCCAGTTCTTCCACTCTGTTCTGATGTCCCTCTCAGCTCTGACATTCTCCATTCAAAGGTCCCTTCCAGCTCTGATGTTCCACAATGTTCATGACGTTCCGTGCTTTCTGCTCTACTGTTCCATCATCTCTCAGAACTTCCTAATCAGTCTCACTCTTCACAAGGGAGGGCCAAAGTGTTTTCTACCCAGACTTGGAGTCCCTGATCAGAAGTGATCCAGGGAACATGGGGAGTTGCATTCTGATTTGCTACAGGCCAAAAGTGAGGAGAGAGGAGAGAAATGAGCCAACTGCCAGGGCTGCCCAAAGCGTCAAAAGATTCCATTTCCCTGGCACTTTGTAAGGCTGAGTCTTCCGTTGTTATATTCCAAGCCCAACTAAGTGTTCCAGAGAACTGTTTGTCCATATGAAAGAGAATAGAAAACAACACTAATTGCCAAGCTCAATAATCACTTTATGGAAAATATATTTATAACCCTATTAATGGAACATTTTCATGAACATATTATCACTCCCTGGAATTAAATATTTTGGAAAAGTTGAAGTCTACCGTCATTTGCACCCGCTGCCAAACAGATTTTGCTACTTATAGAGTATCTTGAAATGGCTCTGACTCATGTACAACACCCCAAAATGTACAGCCGCCTACCAAGAAAAGAGGAATAAATCTCACTTGGGAGATTATTTATGGACATGAAAAATGGCTACCTTCTGCTTTTACTGACTTCCCCATCCTCTAGAAGACGTCAGGGTTAGGGGGAAAAAAGAAATGTGGCAAATCTGGGGACCCCATGCCCCTGCTTTGTAGGCTGTAGATTTGTTGGGATATTGATTGGACAAGATGGTCCCTGAAATCCCTTCCAATTCTGAAATCCTGGGTTTCTGGGAAGTAACTTGCCCATTGCCATAAATAAATGAAACCTTAACTTCTTTCTCCATTAAAGTGCAAGCACATCTTTCACAAAAGAATATGGTATTGAGGGTTCTTAATCTTTTTTGTGTGTGCACTGGACCTCTTTGGCAGTCTGGCGAAACCTATGGATCCTTTCTCAGAATCCATTTTTAAATGCACAAAATATAATACAAAGGATTAAATAGGAAATTAGATCTGAATACAGTCATCCCTTTAGGATCCCAGATCTAAAAATGGAAGATACCTTAGAGACAGGCTATCAAGTTTAACTCTCATTTTACAGATGAGTAAAGAGAAGTCAGGGACAGTTCAAGGTCACCTAAGGAGCATCAGAGGTGGAACTCATATCCTCAGAGTCCAAAGTCTTTGTTCCTTCACTGCCTCCTTTGATATAATTTGTATTTGTTTACAAGTATAAATAAGGCAAGATAAAAAAAAATAGTCCCTGCCCTCAAGGAGTTTAAAATCCAAAGATGGGAGTGAGGGCTAGAAAGCAGGAATAAGTCATAGATAATATAGGTAGCCATGTGGTACAATGGGTAGAGTGCTGGAACAAAGAGTTAGGAAAACTCAAGTTCAAATCCAGCCTCAGACACTTCCTAGCTGTATAACCCTGGACAACTCTGTTTGCCTTAATCCCCTTGGGAAGGAAATGGCAAACCAGTCTAGTATCTTTGCCAAGAAATCCCCAAATGAAGTCATGAAAGGTCTGAAATGATTGAACAATAACAAACCTTTATATTGTATTTCCCCTTCTTCCCTCCTTTCTCAATTCCCTAGTAACATATGAGCTCTTTGTAGGCAGGAAAAGCTTTGGGGATTTGGAGTCATTATGTCCCCAGCACAGGAGCTGGCATAAAGGAGGTTCTCAATAGAGCTTGTTAAATTGAAGTGATTCCAAGGAAAGGCTACCATCACGCCAAGGTCACCAGGATCTGGCTCTGGTGTCCCTGGACATCTCTCTTCCACATCCAGGTTAGCTGGGGGGACTTTGGAAAACTCTACCAACTTCTTCCAAATTCGACCTTCTCTTCTTTTCTCTATGTTCCCTCCTCTCCAAGAGTAAAAAAAATAAGCTTCTTTCTTCTCCATCAAGTGGTCAAGTTTCAAAGGTTCCTATTCCCTCTCAAGGAGGCAATGTAGTACAGTAAGGGAAAACTTGGCAATACAGGCAGAGGACATGGGTTTGAATCCAGTCTCTGCCAGCCATTGTGTGATTTGGGGCAAGTCACTTAACTTCCTCCTCATCTTTAAAATGATGAGGTTGGTTGTATGAAAGGAGAGAAGATTAGCACTTCTTTCATAAGGATGGAAGAGGGCCTAGTGACCTTTATAACATACATACAGTTAAGGCACTGTCACCTACTCTGTAGCATATAACCATGTTTGGGGGCAGCTGGGTAGCTCAGTGGATTGAGAGCCAGGCCTAAAGGTGGGAGGTCCTGGGTTCAAATCTGGCCTCTGACAGTTCTTAGCTCTGTGACCCTGGGCAAGTCACTTAACCCCCATTGCCTAGCCCGTACCACTCTTCTGCCTTGGAACCAATACCCATTATTGATTCTAAGATGGAAGGTAAAGATTAAAAAAAATAAAAAATAAATAAAATGATGGGGTTGAACGGGATGACCTGTAAGGTCTCTTCCAACTTTAGAACTATAATTTCTGACACTTAATCCTTATTTGATCTCTCTGGTCCTCAGTTTTCTTACATGAGAAAATAAAATGGGACAGAAGAAGTTGGACTAGATCACTGGTTCCCAAACTTTTTTGGCCTACCGCCCCCTTTCCAGAAAAAATATCACTTAGCGCCCCCTGGAAATTATGAAACTATTTATTGAACTCAGTATAGAATGTAATACAAAAAAAGTGTGGCCATCACTGACTTCCTGGATCACTGCAGCACCCACCAGGGGGCGGTGGCGCCCACTCTGGGAATCCCTGGACTAGATGAAGGATTCTTAATCTTTTTTGTATCCTGGACCTCTTGGGCAGTGTCTGGTAAAGTCCATGGTTATTGTTATTGTTCAGTCCTTTCAGTTGTGTCCAACTCTTTATGATCCCATTTGGGATTTTCTTGGAAAAATATTGGAATGATTTGCCACCTTACTTTACAGATGAGGAAACTGAAGCAAGTAGAGTTAAAGACTTCTTCGGTGACATATGGCTAGTATGTAGATGATGGCCTTTGGTCCTTTCAGGCTTCTATTTACTCACATGAACTTTCATGACCATATTACTGACATGATAAACCCTTTGATTCCACTTGATGGTGAAACGTGGCCCCCAAATAGAGTAGTATCTCTCCTACCAGACTTCTAGGGCAGCCTAGACAGCCACTTTGAAAAGTCACAGGGCTCAGCATCTCTGCCTTATTTACGGACACATCCAACCAAGATAGCAAAGGGCTTCCAGCTCTTTGGAAGAGAGATTTACAGGAGCGCAGGACTCTCTCATGTTTATTTATTTGCTCATTATAGGGCTCTCTGACCGAGTCCTCTGCCCTCAGGTCCCATGGTGCAAGACTGTAATTTTAAAGAAAACAAAACATAAAGACATTACCAACACATGGCGGCGAGGCAAAAACATGAGGGCAGACAGTTGAGCAAAGCATATGGCAGCCATAAAACATAGCTCTTCTTGTGATTTATGCCCCCAGGTCACTGGGCAGGAAGAACAGTTTCTGCTGCCTCAGCACAGACTGAGGATATGGATTATCAATAACTGAGAGCACATCCACCAAATCTCCTTTGGATAAGACTAGTAATTTTTGAGGGCGATGTCAGCTTTTGATTGTGGAAACCACAAGGTCTGCAAGAAAGTTGCATGGCTCCCATTTTTAGCATTGCTGTTTTAAGGCCGTGTCATTGATTCAGTCATTTCAATTATAACCAACTCGGTGTCCCCATTTAGGCTTTTCTTGGCAGAGATATTGAAATAGTTTGCCATTTCCCTTTCCAGGTCATTTGACAAATGAGGAAACTGAAGCAAACAGGGTTAAGTGACTCACCCAGGGACACACTGCTAGTTTGCCATTTCCTTTTCCAGCTCATTCTATAGATGAGGAAACTTGGGCAAAAACAAGTGAAGTGACTTACCCAAGGTCATACAACTAGTCTGTGTGTGACACAGGATTTGAGCTCAGGTCTTCCTGACTCCAGTCCAGTGTACTATCCACTGAGTCACCTCAGATAATCTACATGCCATGGCAAATAGACTATAGGACTTAGAACCCACAAGACCTTGGCTCAAGTCCAGAATCTGAGGTCATTTCTAATTCTATATCTATAGTTCTCAAAATTATGATCCTAAATCTCTAAACTTTTTGGTGCACAAAAACAACTTTCTTAACATAGTCCTTAACTAGTGGTCTATGAACTAGTTGGTTTTTTTTTAATAAATGTATTTAAATATAATTGGTTTCCTTTGTAATCCTATGTATTTTATTTTATACATTTGAAAGCATTATTCCAAGAAACTCCTTGTAGGCTTTTTCTGCCAAATCAGCCCAGAACATAAGAAAAGTTAATTGCTCTAAGAATGTAAGTTACAAAATGGTTGCTGATTTGCATTGGTAGAAAGAATTTACTCAGCGGGAGCTCCTTATCCTGATGAAATCATAGGTTTTCAAAGGTCCAAAGGCATAAAAGCACCACATGGTGCAAAGCCAATTTAGAGTAAAATAGGAAAACCAGGCTCATGCTCTTAGCAACTGGAGTTCATAAGTATAAACAACTAAGTAATGTAATGGAGAGATCACTAGTCTCGGAGTCAAAGGACCTGAGTTCAATGACTGCCTCAAATACTTTCTAGCTCTATAAGCATTGGGAAAGTCACTTCTTAATCTCTCCAAGACTCTGGATGCTCATCTGTCAAATGAAGAGTTTAGAGTCAATGGGCCTCTAAGACCCCTTCTAAGTCTAAATGGATCCCATAAGCATGCTGTGTGAGGCCAGCACTCTGAAAAACATGAGTCATTAATTGTTAAGAATTAATTAAGGGGGAAGCTGGGTAGTTCAGTGGAGTGAGAATCAGGCCTAGAGACGGGAGGTCCTAGGTTCAAACCCGGCCTCAGCCACTTCCCAGCTGTGTGACCCTGGGCAAGTCACTTGACCCCCATTGCCCACCCTTACCACTCTTCCACCTATGAGACAATACACTGAACTACAAGGGTTAAAAAAAAAAGAATTAATTAAGAATTAATCATAATTAAGAACCAGAGTTCTTAAAGGCAAGAGACTAGAGGACTATAGAATCAGATAATTTATTATTTTTATTATCATCTAATCACTATTATTAATAATGATGATAATAATAATGAACATTTACATACTACTTTAAGTTTTTTAAAGAGTCTAACATGCATTATCTCATTTGACTCTAACAATCACCCTGAGAGTCAAGTGCTATTATTATAATATTATTACAATATAATATATCATGATATGTTATATACTATCATCATAGTATGAGATCTATTACAATATATTCTATAACATTATTATAATATGTCATTATATATTATATACTATCATCATAGTATATCTATTATGATATATTCTATAATATTATTATAATATAATATGTCATTATATATTATATACTATCATCATAGTATGATATACTATCATATATTCTATAATATTATTATAATATAATAATATATTCCTCTCTTAAAGATAAGGAATTTTATGCAAAGGATTTGCATTTATCATATCATTTGATTCTAAAAATATTCCTAGAAAATGCTACAACTTAATGCTTAGCAAAGTGTCTGGCACATAGTAGACTGATCCATTGATTATACCCATGTTACAGATTAGTAAACAGAGAGTGAAAAGTTGTCACAAAGGCTAGCCCTCTTTTTGTTATTAATCTTAATAGTATTGTCACAAATAAATATTATATTTATTACATAATTATGACAATATTACATAAAATTATCAATAATGTTATTACAAATAATAATAGCTTCTATATACTACTTTAAGGTTTGCCAAGGATTTTACATAGGTTGCTCATTCGATCTTCACACAACCATGAGATTGATGATATCCAGCATTTCTATAGAATTTTAAGGCTTACAAAGCTATGAGTATGCTGGGCAATTCAGCATTCTTGAATTTAAAGGGGCTCTAAATGTGTTGTACGACACGAGTCCACAGACCTTAAACACAGGAGGTTATGAGTGTGCTCTCAGGTCAAGACCCTTAAAATGGGAAATTCCAGGTCTGCCAAGTGAGATCGGCATTCTTGAATACAGGAGGGCTATTTTTCTGTCTTCCATGATTCAAAAAAAGAAAAAAAAAACCCAAAGGTAAAAGCAGGCATCTCAGCCCTTCTCACAAAAGTCTAAAATTGGCAACGTGAACGGTAACCGAATTTCAGGCAGGCAGGCAGGCGATGATGTTCCAATGTGTTACAACTTAAATGAATCGAAATGAATTAGGTCCCTTTAACAGCTTCTCAACAATATTGCACATTAAATGTTCATAGAAATTCCTTGAAGCAACCACAGGAACATATTAAATGTAAAAGCCTTTATATTAAAAGACCAAGACACATTCATGAGCTTCCATGGACGGGTGTTTGATAGTCTTTTAGCCCCAATATCATTCCAAAGAGATTAACGGCAGCGCACACATCATATTTTTAAGAGCCGGTGTCACCATTATTTAAGGTGGGTTTAACTAGTTATTTTCGGTCCAGTCTTCTGTACCTGGTAGGAGGGGTGCTAAGCTTGGAAGACAGACCTTTTCTGAAGATCTCCCCAATATCCAGCTCCCTCCAACAGGGGCTCATGGGACTTGGAACTTGAAAAGAACCTAATTATGGGATTATAGATTTAGAATTGGAAGGGGCTTCAGAACCCCTAAGTCTACCTCGTTTTTTTTTGTTGTTGTTGTTGATGTTGTTGTTCAATCATTTCAGTCGTGTCTGACTTCTCATGACCTCCTTTGGGGTTTTCTTGGCAAAGATACTGGAGCGGTTGGCCATTTCCATCTTCAGCTCATTTTGTAGATGAGTAGCCGAGGCAAACAAAGTGACGTGATTTGCCCAAGGTCACACTGCTAGTCCATGCCTAAGGTGGATTTGAACGCAGGAAGATGAGTCTTCCTGATTCCAAAACCAGTGCTCTGTCCACTGTGCCGCCTAGATGCCCCCACCTCGTTTTACAAAAAAGTAAACTGGAGCCCAGAGAGAGAAAATAAAAGATCCAAAGCTTCAAAGGGAGTTGTAGGATCAGGATTTGAATTTGACTCCAAATACAGGGTCATTTCTACTATATCATGTTGCCTTCTCTCCACCCCAATTTATTCATTTGTTTACTTATTTATATGTTGCTTTGGGGATATCTTTTAAATCCCTTCATTTTATAAAAAAAGGAAACTGAGGCCAAGTGAGGGGAAGAGATATGTCCAAGGCCAAACAAAGTAACTGATGATTCCCCTGACTTCCTTAAATCCCAGCTAAAATTCCCCCTTCTACAAGCCTTCACCAACATTTTTTAATTATTCCAATGCCTTCCCTCTGTTAGTTATTTGTAATTATCCTATATATAGCTTATTTCATATAAATTTGTTTGCATGTTGTCTCCCTTGTAGATTGTGAGCTCCATGAAGACAGGGACTGTCTTTTTCCTAGTTTTGCATCCTCAGGGTTTAGCAAAGTACCTGGCAAATAGTACATGATTAATAAATTTTTATTGATTAATTACTTATTGAAATCAGAATTTGAATCTAGGTCCCTTAATTCCGAAGTAAATGTTCTTTTCATGGTATAAAGCAGTGGTTCCCAAACTTTTTTGGCCTACTGCCCCCTTTCCAGAAAAAATATTACTTAGCCCCCTGGAAATTAATTTGTTTAATTTTAATAGCAATTAATAGGAAAGATAAATGCACCTGGGGCCATCATGGCCTTCCTCTGAATCGCTGCAGCACCCACCAGGGGGCGGTAGCACCCACTTTGGGAATCACTGGTATAAAGCCTCCTCTCCCTTGGGCTAGACTTATATGGCCAGTTGCTCTAATGCATGCACTATTATTTTCTCAAATAAAACTTCTATTAGGCCCTGCTCCAGGCCTGATAGAAAGGCTATTCCTATGGAAAGGTTATATGCAGTGGCAGAAAATAGATATAGACCAACATCCCACACCATATACAAAGATAAAATCAAAAGGGATACATAATCTAGAAACAAAGGTTACCTGTCAGACCTATGGATAAAGGGAGAATTTGTGAGTAAATAAGACATAGATAACATAATAAAAATTGAAATGGATAATTTTGATTACATCAAATTTTAAAAGTTTTTATATAAATAAACCAATGCAACCAAGATTACAAGGGAAACAAAAAACTGAGAAAAGATGTTTATGACAAATATCTCTGAAAAAGGCTCATTTCTCAAATATATAGAGAGCTGAGTCAAATTTATAAGAATATGAAGCATTCTCCAATTGATAAATGGTCAAAGGATATCTATAAGCAGGTCTCAGATGAAGAAATTAAAACTATGATCATAAAAAAGCTCCAAATCACTATTGATTAGATAATTACAAATTAAAACAAGTCTGTGATGGTACCTCATAGCTATTAGATTAGCTGATATGACAAAAAAAACAGTAAATGCTAAATGTTAGAGGGGAATGTCGGAAAATTGGAACACTAATATCCTGTTGGCGGAGCTGTGAAATGAAACAACTAACTCTGGAGAGTAATATGGACCTATGTCCAAAGGGCCATAAAATTGTGCACACCCTTTGAAACCAGCAATACCACTACTAGGTCTGTGTCCTAAAAAGACCAAAGATAGGGGGAAAGGACACATTGTAGAAAAATATTTATAGCAGCTCTTTATTGGTGGCAAAAAATTGGAAGCCAAAGGGATGTCCATCAACTGGGGAATGGCTGAACCAGTTGTGGTCTATGGTTGTAATGGAATATATTGTGCCATAAGAAATGACAAAGAGGATGATTTCAGAAAAACTTGGAAAGACTTGTATTTATGATGCAAAGTGAAACAAGCAGAACCAGGAGAACACTGTATACAGTAGCAGAAATAGTGTACAGTGATCAACTGTGAATGATTCAACTGTCTAAGACAACCCTAAGGAATTCATGACCAAAAATGCTATCTACAGCCATAGAAAGAACTGGCAGAGTATGAATGCAGATTGAACCATGCCATTTCTCACCTTATTTACTTTATGAGTTTTTTCTTTCATGTGTAATATGTGCCTTCTTTCATGACATGAGGAATAGAGAAATTTGTATTGCATAACAACACTGGAATAAGCTATATCAGATTGTTTACTCTGGAAGGGAGGTGAAGGAAGGAGAGAGAAATTTGGGATTGCAAAAGGTCAGAAAATAATTTTTCAATCTTCTATATGTAATTGAAAAAAATAAAAGGAATAGACCAAAAATAAAGATCATAGAGCATAAATGAAAGAGCAGGCATCTGAGAAGACCTGAGTTCAAGACCCGGCTCTGTCACTAATTAGCCATTTAACTTGTCAATTAAAGTTTCAAAATCTCTTTCTTCATCTGAGATTTGAATCTGCCTAGCTAGAGGGGCTAGGAAGAAAGTGTCATGAGAAACCTAGTAATGAGCCATGATCAGTGATAACTAAGATTTAAATGAGAGAGGGCGGTGATGCAAAAGAGGCATGGCAGAATAAGCATCAGATGGACTAAGCATTTATTAAGTGCCTACTATGTGCCAGGCACTTGAGGGGAGGTGTCTAAATTCCCTCAAGAGTCTTTCAAGCTTTTAAATAATTTCACTGCACTTTTCTTTCAATAAAGTTATTGCATTCCCCTCCCCCACCAAAAAGCACTTTACTAGAGCTTTACAGATATTATCTCATTTGATCCTCCCCATCTGAGGAGATGGATGTTATTATTCTGAAGCAGACAGAAGTTGAGGGACTTTCTGGGAGTGAGAGGGCTATTAAGTGTCTGAGATGGGATTTGAATTCAGATCTTTCCACTACCACTGGCAGCTAGGTGGTGCAGTGGATAGAGTACTAAGCCTGGAGTCAAGAAGACCTGAGTTCAAATCCAGCCTCAGACACTTCCTAACCCCGTAACTTGGCTAAGTCATTTAACTTCTGTTTGCCTCAGTTTCTTCATCTGTAAAATGAGCTGGAGAAGGAAAGAGCAAACCACTCTAGGATCTTGGCAAAAAAGGTGGGGGGGGGGGGGAGTCACAAAGAGTCAAACATGACTGGAAACAACTAAAAACCTAGTCTATGCTGCCTAGCTGATTGTAGATAGTCTCCTGTCCTTCTCCATTAATTCCTTAGAGGCTCTAATGATGGCAATAAACTCTGAGGACTCTGGAAGGGAGAGAGAAGCTGACAACTTGAAGCAACTCGGCCTCACTTAGAGGCAACTCACATGCAAGTCAAGACTTCATCCTATGATGTCATTGGCCTTCTTTGAAAATGAAGGACAGACAATAACAGTGATAGGGATGAAGGCAATGCCACAACCATCAACCATTTATTAAATGCCAAAGGCCATATTCCCCTGAGGATAAGAAATGAATAAAGTCCAAGATGAGCACACTAAAGAGGGACTGATCAATTAAACTAATATAGATCATATTAAACCATATGAAGTCAGAGGTAGAAGAATTGGACCCAAAATGTATGCTAAATGATTGACCAGGACTGGTCATTGATCTTGCCATCTCCCTTGCTTCTGCCATGCCCACTTTCATGGATTGCACCCAATGCCCTCTCAACCACACCATCAAAGACCAGACCTGGAGGAATTAATCCTCTTTGGCATTAGAATTCTGCCCTGCAGATCAGTTGCCCTGACTGGTGAATGACTGGGGGGAAACTCACCTAATAGCTGTAAACCATGAAGGATTCACTTCCATCCCCCCAGATATCTTGCCCATTTGCCCCATCCTAGCCCCAACATGCCCTCCCCCCCCCCAGATTTCCACTTCTCTCCTTGGATTAGGAATAGGGACTGGCCTTGTGATTTTCCTATGGAAGGAACTCCCAGATGAAGAGGCTCTTTCTACCAAAGCAGGTTGGCACTTTCTCTGTAATTTACAGTCTCAGGAAAATGTCTAGAGTCCTGGGCAATTAAATGATTTACTCAGGGAGAGTGTAGGTCAGAAGCAAAACTGGAACCTTGATCTTCCTGACTGCAAGGTCAACTCTCTATCTGGTCTGCCAAGCTGCCTTTCTTTGCTCTGTGAACAGTCATCCAATAAATAATAGAGGTGACTGACTAGGTGGTCCCATGGATAGATCACTAGACTTGGAGTCAGAAAGACCTGAATTCAAATTCTGCCTGATTCTAGCTGTGTGTCCTCAGGGAAGCCACTTAATCACTGCCAGCCTTGGTGTCCTCATCTATAAAGTGAAGACAATAACAGCAACAAGGTTGTTGTGAGAACTAAGGGAGCTAACATATGTAAAGCACTTTGCAATCCTTAAAGCCCTATGTAAATGCTAGATATTTTCAAAATAATGCCACCACTGCTGTGTGACAAGTCACTGCCCCAAGGCTCCACTCCCCATACTTGAGACTCTTCAGATCAAAACTGCCTGACCTGGCCACCATACCCCTATGAATGCCATCTCTAGTAAAACATAAACTCCTTGAGAGTAAGGACTGTCTTAACTTTTATATTTATATCCCACAAACTTAACCCAGTATCTGGTCACAGCATTATTTGATAAATGCTTCTCCATTCATTCATCCATTGGATCATAACGTCTGGAGCTGAAGAGTCCTTAAAGGTCAAAGAGTTCAAGCCCCTCATTTTCAGGTGAGGAAAATGAGGCACATTCTGGTGAATGACTTGCCCAAGGTCACACAGACAACAAGTACCAACTCCATAATTTGGGCCAAGATACTCTGACTCCAAATTCAGCATTCTTTCCCTTTCACCACTCATCTCTTGGCACAGGTCTCTGGTTCTGGAAAAGATTACAACTTCTAAATTCAAAGTGGGGAGGGAGGTAGCATAGCAAGGTGGCTCAGTGGATTGAGAGCCAGGCCCAGAGACAAGAGGCCCTGGGCTCAAATCTGGCCCCAGACATTTCCTAGCTGTGTGATCCTGGGCAAGTTACTTAACCCCTCTTGCCTAGTCCTTATCACTTTAGCCTTAGAATCAATACAAAGTATTAATTCTGAGTTGGAAAGTAGGGGTTTAAAGAATAAAATAAAATAAATTCAAAGGAGTTTAAGGGAGACCTGAAGAGGGAGACATGAGGAAGGAATGTGGAGGAAAGTAGGGAACAAAGTATTAATCAATAAAAGCTGCATATTTGCAATGGATCAATATAAAGAAATATTACATTTGTTCTGTCCTCTCCTGTGGCTCTCCTGCCATGGAAACACATCTTTGTTAACAATGAGCAATAAAGATACTGCTGAAGAAACTGTCTTCTCTGGGAGAAAAGTTTCATTAGAAATTTCCAGAGTAGTAACTAGGGCTAGATCACTGGGGCTTTGCCACAGGAGTCACTTCCTCCTCCAATCTTGCCTGCTCCTTTCTCTGGCAATAGCTTCCACAATGTCCCCTTAGGGGTGGCACAAAATATCTGTATTCCTGCCATTGAGTGGTATTCTATAGTCTCTTCCCTCCATGGGGCTTTGTATTCCAAGGAAGCATCTCAATGAGATTATCCCAGAGATCTCCACTAAATCCCATTTGTTCTAGGCACCAGATTTCATAGTAACCTCCCCAAAACTTATTCTCAAGGTGGTACACGAACAAACATAATAGTAACTAGCATTGATATAGCACTAGGAGGTTTACAAAGTGCTTTCCGTACATCATCCCAGATCTTTAGAGCAACCCTGTGAGATAGGTGTTATATTATTCTCATCTTATAGATCAAATACTCTGATTATTCTAATGCAACACAAATTCTATCAACCTTGACTCCTATTTCTCATGCTTGCATCTCTCATATCTACATTTTCTTAACAATCTAGAAATTCATCAAAGTGAAATTAATCATACTTCCCTTGTCTGCAACTCTTGGGGTGGGGTATGGATCACTGATGGTGGGCAGCCTCCCATTGCACAATTGTCCTACTACAGAGCAGACACTCAATCAGATTAACCAACCTCCTAAAGGCCAGAAGGCAAAACTAGTAGCAATGAGAAAAGTTGCAAAGAGGGTATATTTGGCTTGATATAAGGGAAACTTCTAATCCTCAGAGCTGTGGAATGGGCTCTCTCAGGAGGTAGTGGGTTCCCACTCACCGAAAGTATTCGAGCAGAGGCTAGATGACCCTTTGTCAGGTATATGGCAGAGGCAATGGGTTCAGGTATGGGTGGGACCAGATGGCTGCCTCTGAGATACCACCCAACTGTGACATTCTGTAATTCTGTGAGAATCAGTCGTTATAGAAACAAGATTTCCAGGAGGCAGAGTATGTCCTGTGCTGGATGAAAATAGCAGCAATGGCAGAAACAACCTTCTCAAAGGTTATTTCCATACATGTGATCCTCCCCCTCCCCAGCAGAGCAGGGGTCCATGGGAAGGGAACTCATGTGAAACAACTCCCTCTTGGCAGCAAGGGAGGATTAGAATGAGTGGCCCTGGCTTCCGTGCATCTTGTGGTTCATTCTACCCTAATTCTAGGCAGTTTTCTTCCTTATGTAACCATTTAATAATGGATAATATTCATCATCTGTGGATCGATTCCAACCTAAGCAAAACAGTCACTAATTATCAGCTATAAATAATCCCTCAATTATTTATAGGGTGTTACCAGGTGCAGGAACATAACAGAATCGAGTGCAAAAGGAGACCTGGAGATAGATGTGCGGAACGGACTCAAGGAGAATGGCAATAGAAAGAGTATTGGATCTGGAGACAGAGGTGTTGAATTGGAATCTCATCTCTGCCAATTTACTCTCCTCTCTGAACCTCAGTTTATCCATCAGTACAATGAGGGATTTGGACTAGATAACTTTAGAGATCCAAATACTCTAAATCAATGACCCCTTGACCTTGTATGCCTCAGTTTCCTCATCTGTAAGATGAGATTTAGACCAGATGACCTATAAGGGTCCTTCTAGCTCTAAATACTAAGATAATAGATCACTGTGGTAAATATAATAATAAAAATAATATCTAATCCTTTCTGTAGTACCCTAAGGTTTACAAAGTACTTTCCCACAATTATTCTTTAAAGTGGATATCTCCAGAATTATTATTCCCATTTTACAGATGAAGAAACTGAGTTTCTAAGAGGTAAAGGGATTTGACCACTGTCCCACAACTAAGAATTCAAACCCAAGTCATAAGATTCTAGGAGCACAGATTTAGACATCAAGGGCCACCTAGTCTAACCCCTTGTTTTATAAATAAATTGAGGGGGGCAGCTGGGTAGCTCAGTGGAGTGAGAGTCAGGCCTAGAGACAGGAGGTCCTAGGTTCAAACCTGGCCTCAGCCACTTCCCAGCTGTGTGACCCTGGGCAAGTCACTTGACCCCCGTTGCCCACCCTTACCACTCTTCCACCTATGAGACAATACACCGAAATTAAGGGTTAAAAAAAATAATAAATAAATAAATAAATAGATAGATAGATAGATAAATAAATAAATAAATGAATGAATGAATGAATAAATAAATAAATAAATAAATTGAGGGGGGCAGCTGAGTAGCTCAGTGGATTAGAGCCAGACCTAAAGACAGGAGGCCCTAGGTTCAAAACTGGCCGCAGACACTTTCTAGCTGTGTGACCCTGGACAAGTCACTTAACCCCCATTGCCTAGCCCTTCCCACTCTTCTGCCTTGGAACCAATACACAGTATTGATCTAAGACAGAAGGTAAAGGTTTAAAAAAAATAATAAATAAATTAAGGCACCTAGAGGTAAAGTAGGATGGCCAAGGGCAAACAAATAAATAACAAGTGACAGGGATGGAATTCAAACTCAGGCCCACTGACTCAAAATATAGTATTCTCCCCACTACAATACTCTTGCCTTTGAGTCTAGCACATAATAATAACAATGATGACAATGATATTACACAAACAATAATCTGTGAAGTCGTTTATATTTTTCAAAGCACTTTATTATTATGTAATCCAATCCTCACTATAACCCTGTGAGGTCTGTGCTTTTATTATCCCCTCATTTTATGGACGAGGAAACTAAAACCAAGAGGTACCAAATGACTTGCCCAGGGTCACCCTGCTAGTAAATATCTGGGTCAGAATTTGAACTCAGGTATTCCAGATTCCAAGTTTAGCACTGTCCATCATGACACTCTACCTCCAAATTCATACCTAGAGAGTAGGGACAGTCTTGTACACTCAAAATTTAATCCAATAAATGTCTTTAAAAATTAATTTAATTTGCTATCATACCGGTCAGCAGATATGACCCAAAGTTTTCAGACATGTGCTTTATTATTTCTTGCTAGTAGAAAATTATTGTACTGAATCATCCACTTTTTCACCTACCTTAGAACATGAACATCCCACTCTCATATGAGGTTAACGGGCCAATATAAGAATTGTGTCTGCAATATCATATTTATTCGCAAGAAATTCTAACCACTGGGCTAGAGGATAAGTAGACACGTGGAATCAAACCCTGATGTCTATGGAGTAGAGAACTCCCTATAATGATGCCGGTTAGCACTTTCTTTGAAACTTATAGAATTAGGGGCAGCTAGGTGGCTCAGTGGATAGAGAGATAGAAAATGGGAGATCCTGGGTTCAATTTGACCTCAGACACTTTCTAGCTGTATGACCTCGAGCAAGTCACTTAACCTCAATTGGCAAGTCCTTGTTTCTCTTCTGCCTTAGAATCAATACAAGATAAAAGTAAGGATTTAAAAAAGAAACATACTTTTGGAGAACTGCCAAAATCAATGAGAGATTACATGACTTATCAAAGTCACACAGACAATATGTGTCAGAGACAAGACTTGGACTCAGGTGTTCCTGACTTCTAAGTCAACTCTTCATCCACTCTATAAGATAAAATCAAGTGAAAAAATGTAAACAAAATTACTTACTGCCAACCAGAGGTAAATGTAAGACCATGGCACCCTATTTTTTTAAACCCTTGTACTTCGGTGTATTGTCTCATAGGTGGAAGAGTGGTAAGGGTGGGCAATGGGGGTCAAGTGACTTGCCCAGGGTCACACAGCTGGGAAGTGGCTGAGGCCGGGTTTGAACCTAGGACCTCCTGTCTCTAGGCCTGACTCTCACTCCACTGAGCTACCCAGCTGCCCCCCACCCTATTTTTTTAAACCCTTACCTTCCGTCTTAGAATCAATGCTGTGTATTGGTTCTAAAGCAGAAGAGTGGTAAGGGCTAGGCAATGGGGGTCAAGTGACTTGCCCAGGGTCACACAGCTGGGAAGTGTCTGAAGCAGATTTGAACCTAGGACCTCCTGTCTCTGGGCCTGACTCTCAATCCACTGAGCTACCCAGCTGCCCCCTATGGCACCCTATTACAAGAGAGTTCTCCTGGGCTCATGAAGGGTATAACCACCCTGGAGAAGTCATTTAACATCCATGGGCCTCAATTTCTTCCTTTATAAAACAAAAAGGTTGAACTAGGTGGTCCTTTCCAGTATTCCAATATTCTATTGATGCAATTTGATTCAACAATTGCCTACTAAGTGTCTAGGACACATCATGTAGGACTATGGTTATAAAGACAAAAATAATTCCCTTCCCTCAGTGCCCTTATAATCTACCATGGAGGAAAAGACAACAGGTGGAGGAAATATAATACCGAAAGAGATAAGTCAAGTGCATAGAAAGAAAATTATAATTCATTTCATTTAAGGAGGGAGAAAGTAATTTTTTAAAAAAGGAACATGAAGAAAGGGCGGTATGTATGCTGCCTAAGGAAGTTTATATTTGCTTGCATCTGACTGGAAAGGAAGACCCATTCTCATCTCCAAATAATTCCTTCATGAAGGGTGAGAATGAATGGCCATAAGCTCAGAAAACAGAGACAGAAGCCTTAGACCCATCCCTGTAAAGAGGCTCTTCTTTTCTCTGGTATCAACCTAGAGAAGGTCTCTGAGACAGAGTCTGAGAACAAGGGGCCCCATTCTGAACATCACAATGCCTTGCTTGGCTGCACTACGTGTTCCCCTTGGAGCGGATGCACCTCCCACTGGTTAACCGAGCATCTGGGGGACGGATGTGGCTCATTGGTTTTCATCTCCAAGCATGACAGTGAAAGGGGCAAGAGCCCAGAAGTGGGAGCTGGCATGCCCATTTGGCAAATCTTGCTGAACATAATGATCACATTAGGATTCAGTAACAGAGAAATGATTGCCAGGGACCAAAGCAAGGCAAAAAAAGTACAGAACATCTCACTCGGCCTTCATCTTGATCTTGGGACCACATCACAAGGCAGAAGACAGGCCTGAGGAAATGGCTTCATGTATAATGCTGCCAGGCATCCAACATGTCTAATTAGTTGTCAAAAAGGCATAAAACAATATTTAGGGAAGGCTGGAAATCTTGCGCTAACAAAAATCACCAACAGCCACAGTCACAGCCACTGTGCCTCTGGCATCACTGATGGGACTGTCAGGAGGCAGATGAAAAGCAGGTTTTGCGATCACTCCATCTTAATTGGTCAGATCACAGATCTGACAAACGTACTGGAGAAACCATTCCATTGCCTAATACCACTGTGAGAGGAAAGCAAAAACAAAAAACAACTTTCACAAAACTAGAGATCCCCAAAAATTAGAGATTAAGGAGCCATTTCTGGTCCAAAGGATGTTTACTCTTCTTAGATCAAATCCTCCCCAGCTACCTCCACTCCCCATTGCTTGTAATTTCCCAATAATATGATATATTAGCATAACCTAATTGCCTGTCTTTGGACACTGGAAGCAGTCCTGAAAAAGAAGATGGGTGCTTTAGATGAGCATTCTTCCTCATCACCAAAGAGACCTTGGGGTAAGTATCATCAACAAAAACAGAATCATAGATCTCAGAGCTAGATGGATCTTCAGAGGTCATCCAGTCCAATCCATAACTGAAAAAAAATTCTCATTAAGGGGGAAATCACTTCCTGCTAAGGTAGCCCCATTCTGTTGTTAATTGTTTGGTAATTTGAGTCATGTCTGACTCTGTGACTCTATTTGGGGGCTACTTGGTAAAGATACTGGAGTGCTTTGCCATTTCTTTCTCCAACTCATTTTACAAATAAGGAAATGGAGGCAAAGAGAGTTAAGCAACTTGGACACAATCACAAAGCTAGTAATTATCTGAGGCCAGATTCCTGACTAAAGGTCTGGTGCTCTATCCACTGTGCCACCTAGCTGCCCCATTGGACAGCTCTCATTTTTAGGAATTTTGTCCTGACAGAAAGTTTTAATTCATCTCTCTCCAATTTACATCCATTGCTCCTACTCCTTTCTTCTGGGGTCAAAAAGAGTAAGGCAATTCATAAGCCAGAACTTCAAGTACTTTGACAGCTTTCATGTTCCTCTCCTCTCTAGGATTAATATCCCTAATTCAATTAATCTATATTCAACATGTCTCCAGTCTCCTCACTGTCCCAATCACACTGTTGTTTTGTTTTTGTTGTTGTTCAGTCACATCCAACTCTTCATGACTCCATGGATCATACCATCCATGGGATTTTCTTGGCAAAGATACTGGAGTGCTCTAACGTTTCTTTCTCCAGTGAACTTCCCCAAGTTAAATCACTTTCATAAGATCATACAGCTAGTAAGTAAGTATCTGAATCTGGATTTGAACTCAGGTGTTCCTGACCTCAAGCCCAGTGTTCTATCTACCTAGCTGCTGAATGAATTGTTTCATTCAGATCAATGAATACTAAAAGAGGAAAGGGTTTGGATTTCACTGATAGAAGGAATTCCTAAATCAGGAAACTCTCTTTTAATGCAGGTTGACATTTTCTCTTTAATTTATAATCAGATTTTTTTTCCTGGAGCATTGAGATTTTGAGTAACTTGCCCATGGGCACACAGCCACTGAGTTTGAGGGGGAACTTGAACCTACATCTTCCCTCCAAGGCAATTTTCTATCTACTATACCATGGAGCATAATTCTAGTCTGCTATCTCTCTAAGAGAAGGAAACAAGAACTTATTAAGCATGCACCAAGCACATTGCTAAGAATACTTTACAAATATGATCTCAATTGATATGACAATAACCCTGGGAGGTAGATGCTATTGTTGTCCCCATTTTGCAATTGAGGAAAATAAGTCAGAGGTTAAATGACTTGCCCAGGGTACATAACTAATGTCTGAGATCAGATTTGAACTCTGGGTTTTATGACTCCACGTCAGACTCTATCCACTCAGAGTTGGATCTCAGTGTCAGAGAAAGCATAGATCTTTGACTCAATCCCAGGATAACTCTATCATCAAAACAAACTAAAGTCAACTTGGGAGTGCAGACAAATAAAGATGCACTGTCTTCCCACATGGAAAAAAGAACTAAGAAGGAGACAATTTAGTTTTGTGAGAAAGGCACGAGAGTCTGAGGATGCAGATTCAAATCCTGCCCATGGTACTTGGTTTGATGCTGGAACAATCACCTAATCCCAGCTTCCCCATCTGTAAAAAGAGAGAGTTAGACTAGAGGGCTTCTGAATTTATTTTAATTTCCTCTAATGCCTTCCAGCTATAGGTCTATGATACTATAATCTAGTGACTTGACCATTAAGGGCTTCAGTTTTTCCATCTATTATAAAATGAGGGGGTGAATTCAATGAGCATTTATAGGGAGGGAAAAGTGTCTTTAAGGGGCAGAAGACTTCAGTTCAAGTCTAACTTCTGACACTTCCTCTATGCCCTTGGATAAGTTACCTAATCTCTTCAGGCCTCATTTTCTTCATCAGTAAAATGACAATTGAAATCAATTGCCAATTTAGATCAGTGATTCTATTAAGTTCCTGAGAACCCTTCCAGTTCTGACATTCTATGCTTCAAAGAGATTTGACCATTACTATCTGCAAATGGTTGGTGGAGACTGTTCTGAGGTGCTCTCCATGGTCCTGAAAGAGCCAAAGCTGAACAAACTTAGACCTGAATTCTAGGCATCATGTGGATATAAAGTAATATATTAGGGAATTTCCTGATCTCAAGGAAATCTGAAATAGTGTGATATGGTAGAAAATAAAGTCATAAGGTTAATCTTTGAACTCCACTCTGGCACTTCTTACCTATATAATTGGAGAGAAGTAACTTAAGCCTCTCTGAGTCTCTCTTCATCTTTAAAATAAAATATACAGGGGCATCTAAGTGATTCAGTGGATAGAGCACCAGGCTCGGAGTCAAGAGGTCCTGGGTTCAAATGTGACATAAGACACTTCTTAGCTGTGTGAACCTGGACAAGTCATTTAACCCTAATTGCCTAATCCTTACTGTTCATCTGCCTTAAAACTGTTACTTGGTATCAATTATAAGACAGAAAGCAAAAGTTTTAAAATAATAAAATAAAATAAATCTTCTTAGGGCTGTTGTCAGGAAAGTGTTTTGTAAACACAAAAATATTGAGTGAATATGATTCATTCACATATGATATAATGCTAATAACAATAGAATTATGGGGAAAACAAGTAAGAAGCATGAAAACAGTAATATAAGAAAATGCAATGAGTGGGTGTCTATGTAAGAGCCAGGGAATAGTAACAGAAAAACTAATATTAGTAACATTAATAATTTCCTTTAAAATTCCAGGGGAGATATCAAAATACGTTGGATAAGTGAGGAAGGTAGTGGAGAAGGAGGGACACGATGCCTACTTGAAAGAAGAATAGGATTTGAAGAAGTAGAGAGGAAGGCAGGGAAGGAAGACACTCCCACATGAAAGAAGATCATGAGGAGGCAGCTAGGTGGTTCTGTGGATGGAGAGGTAGGTCTAGAGGCAAGAGGTTCTGGATTCAAATCAGCCTCAGATACTTCCTACCTGGTGACTCTAGTCAAGTCACTTAACCCCCACTGCCTAGCCCTTACCACTCTTCTTCCTTGGAAGCAATTTTTAGAATTGATTCCAAGATGGAATGTAAGGGTTTAAAATAAAAAGAAAGTGCATCATTAAGAAAGAACATAAAGGAAACCAATCCAAAGGCTATCTAATACAATCCACTGATCCTCTAAAACAGAGATTCTTTACCTTTTCTGCCCTGGACTCCTTTAACCATGAGGGGAAACTTATGGACTACTTCTCTGAATCTTAGTCTTAAATATATAAAATTTAAAATCCAAGATTATCAATAAAACTAATTCTACAAAAATACTAGTCAGTTTTTTTAAATAAATCTTCTTAGACCCCAACTTGAAAACAAATTTTCTAGGAAATATTATTTTAAGGATATTCAAGTTCTGGTAGTCCAGAAAAACTCTTGGTTTTCTGGGTCTGACTTTCTTGGGACAACTGCTCTTTGCTCTAGAAAGAATCATGTCTTCTATCTGGTACCTCTTCCATTTTCTAAACTCTTCTATGGCTAGAACCTTCCATGCAAGTAGTTTTCTTCTCCCATAAAACTTTGCTAATGTTCAAATCCCTCTACATAACATCAAAAAGATAGAAAAACCAATCAGATAGACCCGAGATGCCATCCCTCCCAAGAAAGCCTCAGTTACAGTTAAGAATACCTAAGCAGCTTTGATTTAAAGAGCAATGATGGATCCAGGAAGCCCAACCATAGGACCACTGGGATCAAGTGATCTTGATGAAATAGCAATCTGTGATATAAAACATTAAGCAATTTATTTCTAATTCCTCAGCCCCAGTTTCTTCATCTATAAAATGAATGATCTGGACTAGACGAACCACTGAGGTCAGTTCTAGACCTGGTCCTATGATCCTATGAACTCTCTCTTACTGCTACAGGCTGAAGATTATCATGCCTGAGGATCTGAAGGAATTCTAGGTTATTCTAGGTTGTATACCTTCCCCATCATAATTAAATGATTGAGTGGGGCTGGTGTTTCCCTAATATAAATCCTTGTTCTGCTGTCTCTCTCCTTTATGTTCTCAGTCCTGAGCAGTAAGCTGCATAGCCTTCCCTTAAATGTGCCAAATAAAATTTTGTTTCTTTCATAGTAGAATAACTGGTCTAATTCTACAGAAACAAACATATTAAGCAACTGAAGAAGACAGAGAATCATAGGATTATAACTATAGATCTGGGAAGAACCTTTAAACTTCTAATTATGTGAGGCAGCCCTCACATATAATAATAATAATAATAATAATAATAGCATTTATATTGGCCTTTAAAGCTTGCAAAATACTTTACTAATATATTATTTTATACACACAAAAACAATCCTGTATAATTGCTCTTTATTAGCTCCATTTTACAGATAAAGAAACTGAGGAAGATGGGGTCACAGTCAGCAAGCATGTGAGACTGTGTTTGAAATCAAGTTGTCCTGAGACAAAGGTCCAGTGCTCTATCTATTGCACCATCCAGGTGCCTCGTGAGTCAGGAAGATCTGGGTTCAATTCCCAACCCTGACACATACTGGCTGTGTAAACCTGGAAAATTTAACCTCTCATTTCTCCAGACAGTTCTCCGAGATCTAAATGGAAGAGCAAATGGGAATCTACATTGGTGGGAGAGTTTCCTATAACAATGAAATTACAGGTTCAGTACCAAGGAGGGGAAAGTGCTAAGCACTGAGCATACAGAGACAACCAAAACTATCTCTGCCCTCAAGAAGCTTATGGTGTACTAATTTCAAACAGGATGGAGCATGTGTTTAAAAATCACCATCAAGGATATGTATTATCAGGAGGGGAGGGAGACCAGTCATATAGCAAGAAAGGTAACAAATGAACAGTGCAGTGTAGTGTGGAGATTCACAAGACAGGCAGAGACCAAGAGGAAAGCTTCTAACATGATATATATATATGGATCTTATATAAATGACTTATAGAAAGGTGTAGGCAAGAATATTACAGAATGAGATATAGATGAGACAACTTGGAGAAACATGGGAAGATTGGGACAAACTGATACACAAAAGAGGAAGTAGAATCAGAAGAATACACTACCACAATGTATATGGAAAAACTCACTAACAAAAGTCAAATTCTAAGAAACTCAAAACACAGAGAAGATCCTAGAGAACAGAGAATAAAACCTAGTTTCTCCCTCAAGGCAAAGAGGTGTGGAACAAAAGGACAGAATATTGTATATACTGTCAGATGCAGTCACAAATAATGGATGTTGTTTGCTTAGTTTTAATATCACATGGAAGGGATCAGTCTAGCTGAAAAATGACCATGAAATAAAGACAAAGGAAATCAGGAAAAACTATTTTAATTTTTAAAAATTTAGATGCTAATGGTGGGTCTGGGAAGAAGGAAGGAAATATTACTCATGACTGAGATGCTCTTCTCAGGGGTTTCAGATTACTTACCTACCTCCTTGTACCCATAACTGAAGTAAAGGGACTGGCTAAAGTTTATAAGATGTTCAGATTAGCCCCAGGGCAAAGTGATATACTAATTATAACCAATGAATATATTAAAGGGATATGGGGAAGGAAGAAATTAGGTCAGCTTGCCACAATCAGTCATTGGCCTCCTGGAATGAAGAAAGAGAAATGTGACAAATAGTGGCCCCCCAAGGGGCTTTTACATCTCCCCAAAGCTCCATACTCAAAAAGCAATATCATTTGAGAGCAAAAGAATGTTTGATTACTATGTTTCAGAAATAATTTTCATAGCCCCTCTGCCTTAGTGCCTCCTGCCCAACACTTTCAAGGACAATTGGATAGAACAAGAGTCTAGGACTGCTTTCGAGCCTAGGACTTCTCAACTCTGAGAACTGAAAATAAAAGATATAATATCCTGTTCCAACAAGGAACTAAAAATATTTGGATGCCTTGAGCACCCCAAGTGGAGCTGAAATCTGAGCAAGAATCCCTTGGGAGATTAGAGCCCTTAAGATAGAAGGAACCTCAGAAGTCATCTAATCCAATCTGTCTGTCTGTCTGTCTATCTGTCTCTCTCTATGTCTCTCTCCTTTTCTCCCTCCCTCCCTCCTTTCTTCCCTCCTCCCTCCTCACCTTACCAGGACTGGTTCAGGAAAAGAGAAGAAGAGAAAAATAATTTCTTATGTGCCTGCTATGTGTCAGAGACTGTGTTGCATGCAGTTTACCCCTCCTCAGGAAATCTGGTGGCCTCACTGCTCCTAGAGGGGTCCCTGTGTTGATGCTAAACTTAGTGCAGACATCTGATATGCCTGGCCTACTGCAGATCAAAACTCCTGATCTCAAGAGATTCACTAGACTCAAGCTCCCTGGTATCTGGGTTTCTCAGCATACACCAACATATTTGAGTACCCTCTAACAACATCCCTGACAAAAGGATATACAGTCACTGCTTGAATATCTCCAGGGACAGGAAATCCACTATTTCTGGAAGTAATCCATTCTACCTTTGGATACTCCTAATTCTTAAGCAATGTTTATTTTAAGCTTTCCCAAACCCCATGCCTCTCCTTAAGCCCTCTCCTTGTGCCCCACATTACTCTCCCTCCTACTTTTGCCCTTTGGAATAGAATCACAGAATATCAGAGGTGGAAAAGAATGCAGAGGTCATCTATTCTGATTCATACTTGAACAAGAATCCTCTTTTCATCAAACTCACTAGGTGGCCATCCAGTCTCTCCTTGATGATTTCCAATAGAGAGAAGCTCAAAACCTCCAAAGGCAGCCTATTGCACTTTGGGATAATTCTAATTATTAGAAAGTTTGTCCTGACATCAAGCCTCTTTAAAACCTCCACTCATTGCTCCTAATTCTGCCTCATGGGGGGACAGATGGAACAAGTCTGTTAGCCTTCCAATATCTGAAGGCAGCTAAGTGGTGCCATAGTGCACAGAGCACCACACTTATACTTAGGAAGACTCATCTTCCTGAGTTCAAATCTGGCCTCAGATACTTCCTACTTATGTGATCCTGGGCAAGTCACTTAACCTCAATTGTCTCGGTTTCCTCATCAGTACAATGAGCTGAAATGGCACATAATTCCACGGTCTTTACCAAGAAAATCCTAAATAGGGTCACACTCAGACATGACTGAAAAATTACTGAAAAACAAAATGTCTAGTGAAAGTCTTCTCTTTTCCATGATATGAATCCCTATTTCTGTCAATTGTATCTGATCTGGCATGGATTCCAGTCCTTTCACTAGCCTGGGTGCTCCCCCACCCTACACATTCTCTAACTTATCAATATTCTTCCTAAAATGTGGCATTCATAATTGAACATAATACTCAAAATGTGATCCAACCACGAAGAATTAAAGTGAAACCATCACATCCCTGTTCCTGAAAAAAAAACATCCACCTTTCTTAATGTCAGTCAGGATAACATTAGCTTTCTTAGCTCCCACACAGGGCCTGGTACAAAGTTAAGTGCTTAATGTATAATGCCTTCCTGTCTTGTATCACACATTTGAGTCATATTGAGCTCATGGACCATCCAAATTCCCAAATCATGGGTATGCAAATTGCTGACTGGGCAAGCCTCCACCCCATTTTCTACTTAAGAAGTTGAGTTTTTGAACCTGATTGTAAGACTTTATATTTATCTCATGAAAACATATTGTCACTAATAGATAGCTATTCTTGAAGCCAGTAAAATGTGGGAGGATGGAATGTTAAATCTCAGCTGTGCTGGCTGTGTGATCCTGAGCAAGCCCCTTAACTTCTCAGCATCCTAGGCAACTCTCTGAGGTTCAAAGTTATAGAAGAGGTTCAAACCGGCATTAGTAGAGGGAATTCTCTCACCTGGGAGTTCCTTAAACCAATGAAATCATAGGCCAAGTTCCTAACCTGCTCTGAAATCCCATCTTATTGATTGAGTAGTGTTCTATGTGGTCAAGACCAGAGAGGATCCTGACTGTCACCCAGCTAGCTCTCTCACATTGATGTCATCTGAAAACTGAGGATGGCTATAGTCAAGTCTTTGATAAAAGGTCCAGCATAGATTGCTCATTTTGCACCCATTTTTTTTAACCCTTAACTTCTGTGTATTGGCTCCTAGGTGGAAGAGTGGTAAGGGTGGGCATTGGGGGTCTTGCCCAGGGTCACACAGCTGGGAAGTGTTTGAGGTCAGATTTGAACCTAGGACCTCCCATCTCTAGACCTGACTCTCAATCCATTGAGCTACCCAGCTGCCCCTGCACCTACTCTTAAATCTTTTCTTCTCTAGCTTCTGAATTGTCTGGGATGGAATTTCTGCTCTGATCCACAACTAATTATGTTTATTCAGATTCCATTCCAAGTGGATAGGAAATCTCCCCAATATTTGTTACATCAATGAATTGCTGAATCTAGCAGGATTTTTAGGGGCCCCGCTTTTCTTGAAACCAAGAGGCAAACCTAAATTCATATCCATCCAATTGAAAAATCACTTTCAAGAAGGGAGTGGGGGTTGTCATGGATTCTTTGTCTTTCAAGCAATTTATCTGGGCAACACTTCAGGACCTGGACAGTCACATTGTCCTTCTGGCATGAAATGAAATAAGCACTTCCCAGGGACATCTATCTTTGTCTGTCTGTCTGTCTCTGTCTCCCTCCCTCCCCTCCCTCTCATCATCCTCCCCCTCTAAAGCTACAGAATGACGCCCCTTCAGTCCAAGACAGCTTCCCTTTTCTTGCCAACACTTAAATTAAACTTCAAGTAGACAATGTACCTGGAAACTAAGATGGTCAGGTTAGGTAAGTCCCAACTATAATTGATACTTATTAGAATTGGAGATGGGGAAAATGGATAGTGGTTTGTAATCAGCTAACGGGTCAGTCTACTTGTATTGAGTGGCACCTGTCAAGACATTGTCAGTTTCTGCATAGGTTCTGGCAGTGCAGGTTATTGCTTTCTGCCTATCCTTCCCAAACATTATATCTTAGAAGTTGGAACTCCCAACTCAGCCAGTGACTAAATTTAGAGAAGCAATGGTGGTGGGAAGAGGATGGAAAGGAAGAGTTACTGGATTTGAGAAATCAAGAAGTTGTTGTTCTTTGGTTCATATCTTGCTTCTGATAATTTTTTGTTGTTCAGTCATTTCAGTCATGTCCAATTCTTTGTGACCCTATGGCAAAGATATAAGAGCAATGGTGGCAGAATAAGGGACGTTCCAAGTTTACCCAAACTCACCCCCAAACAATTGCAAAAGAAAAAAAAACACCACAAAATAAATTTTGGAGCAACAGAACCAACAGAAGACAGAATGAAGCAGGGTTTCAGCCAAAGAAAATGTGAAAGAGTAGCAGGAAGGACCTGTGTTACTGGTGTCAGAGGTAAGAGCAGTAGAATGAGCAGCATGATAAGTGGCCTGGTGCAAATACATGATGAGAAGCTTGAGAAATGAACTGATTCAAGAACACAAACGAGGACTGTCAGCCAAAGGAACAATCAAGATGCTCACAACACCAGGGGGAGCCGGCAACTTAAAAGTGGAATCCAACTAAATCCACAGCATATGGTACCTAGTGGAACCCAGGGACAGTACTTTCTCAACTAATGAAGTAGAATTGAGCCTCAACATATAGGCAAGATCATGAAAAAGACCCCCATAAAATGAATAAAAGACAAAGAAAAGGCCTGACCCTGGAAAGCTATTCTATCAAAAGGAAAAACCAAAATGCAAGCTCAGAAGAAGACAGCAATCCCAAAACAGAAATGTGTGAACCCCTGAACACAAATGTGAAAGAATATGAGACCCAAAGTGAACTTCTGGAAGAGCTCCAAAAAAGAATCAAAAAACAAATAATAAAAGACTTAGAAGAAAAATTAGAAAATTAAATGACAGAAAAAGTCAACAGCTTAAAACAAAAACTCCCTGAAGAAAACAAATCCCTAATAAAAGAAATACAAATGTAAGTGTTAAAATTAATGGTTTGGCTAAATATATGAAAATTATAAATCTTTTATTTATAAAGTAGAGAAATACAAAAGGGTAGAAAAGATATTAACCTATCTAACTAAATATTGTTCCAGTGGTTGGCTCAGCCAGGACTTGTTAACCTTCAATCAGAATTAAACTATCTCCAGAAGACAGGAAGGGAAAACCAGCTATCTACTCACTCAAAACAATGACTGGAGCTGAAGGTGACTCCTGAGGCCAACTTTCTTCTTTGAGCCAACCTTCTTCTTGAAGCCAACTTCCTTCTTGGAGTGACTCAGAGTGTCTCTCTTCTTGGAGTTCACTCTCTACTAGCCTCTCCTTCACCAGACTGCCTTCATGGCTTTTATGGTGGTTTCCTGTCCCTGGACCTTTTTACAAAGGCCACTTACAGATTCCAAATTGTCTGAGTTCTCACTTTTGGAATCACACTTTTCTGAGTATGAGAACTCTTAAGTTTCTGGCTTGTTCTCACCTACTCACATCAAGTAAGGAGTGAACTCACTAAATGGTTTTCGAGCTTCTCCCATCTAGTTCAAGCTTGTGTTGATTCAAAGTTATTGCAAACAAAAGTGTTAACTAAGCAAAGAGAACAAAGGATTCCTTTTTCACAGGTGTGAACTCAGAGAGAACCAAAACATCAGACAGAAAGATAACTCTCTAAAAAATTAAGTTCAAAGCCTCAGAGAAGAAAATGGCTCCCAAAAAATGAGAATTGGACAAAAGGAAGTTAATGACTCCATAAGAAAGCAAAAAACAATAAAACAAATTCAAAAGAAGAAGAAAAAAGAAAAAGATCTGCAATATCTCACTGGAAAAACAACTGACCTAGGAAATAAATTTAGGAGGAATAATCCAAGAATCAGTGGACTGCGTGAAAACCTTGATCAAGAAAAGGGCCTGGATGCTACATTGTAAGAAATTATCAGGGAGAACTGCCCTAATGTTCTTGAACAAGAAAAAATAGAAATTGAAAGAATACACTGATCACCACCTAAAAGAAACCTCAAATTTAACAATCCTCAAACTATTATAGCCAAATTCCAAAACTCCCTGGCCAAGGAGAAAATACTGTAAGCAGCCAGGGGAAAAAAATTCAAATATTGTGAAGCCACAATCAGGATACCTTGTAACTTCTTCAAAGACCAAAAGGCATGGGTTATGATATTATCAAAGGCAAAGGATCTAGGACTACAACAAAAAATTACCTACTCTGTGAAACTGAGCATAATCCTCCATAGAATGAAATACACAATTAACAAAATAGAAGGCTTCCAGGTATTCCTGACAAAATGACCCAAGAGGAAAAGAAAATTTGTTGATCAAATTCAACACTCAAGAGAAAAAGATAAAAAATGAAGAAAAACCTCAAGGGACTCAATGGGGTTAAACTGATCATATTTTAATATGACAAAATGTTAACTAGGATATTTAAGATATCTATGATACAAGAGATAGTTAAGGTTCTTAAGATATTTATTTAAGACAACCAAAAGAAAGAATGGAGTTAAACTGATAGAATTACTATATGAGGTGATAATTAAGGCACTTAAGTTATCTATGATACTTGAAGTACCTAAAGTACCTAAATTACTTAAGATAGTTAAGGTATGAAAGATGCTTAAGAACTTTACGACTATTAGGGAAGGGAATAGGAACATACATGAGCAGAGTAAGTTAAATATGATGGGATGATTTTTTTAAGTAAAACGAAATCAAAAGATAAGAAAGAGGAATATACTGGGGAAGGAAAAAAAAGAGGAAACTGGGGGAAATTATCTCACATGAGAAGACACATAAGAATGAATCAATATATTGGAGAGGAAGATGGGGTTGGGGTGGGGCAATGCTTGAACTTTTCTCTCATCAGGATTGGCATAAAGTAAGAATAATAACCATACACAGTCAGCTATAGAAACACATTAAGCTTACCCTATAGGGAAGTAAGAAGGGGAGGAGGAATAAGAAAAGAACAAAATAGAAAAAAGGGAGGGTAAACTCAGGGAGGTGGCATTCAGAAACAAAAATATTTGTAAACAGGAAAAAGGTGAAAGGAGAGGAAAAGAAGGGGGAGAAAGTAAAAATAAGATGGAGGGAAGCACATAGTCATCATAATTGTGAATGTGAATGGAAGAAATTCACCCACAAAATGGAAGAGGATAGCAGAGTGGATTAAAAGCTAGAATCCCACTATATACTGTCTACAAGAAACACATTTAAATCAAAGAGGCAAAGAGTAAAGGTAAAGGGCTGGAATGGAATCTTCTATCAGACTGGCTATTATGACAAAAAAAAAGAAAATGATAAATGTTAGAGGGGGTGTAGAAAAATTGGGGCATTAATGTACTGTTGATGGAGCTGTGAACTGATGTACTCATTCTGGAGAACAATGTGGAATGATGCCCCCATAAACTTCTACATACCCTTTGACCTAGAAATTCCACTAATAGACTTGTATCCCAAAGAGATCAAAGATAGAGGGAAAGGACCTACTTGTACAAAAATATTTAAAGCAGCTCTTTTTATGGCAGCAAAGAACTGGAAACTGAAGAAATGTCCATCAATAGGGGAATGACTAAGCAAGCTGTGGTGTATGATTGTAATTGCATGCTATGTGCCATAAGTGTGCATATTTTCCCATAACCCCTCCATTTGTCATTTTGGTACTCAGTTCAGAAAGTAGGATAGAAATCTCTGAGGGCACAAATTGCTTCATTTTTGTTTTTCTATTCCTAGTATCAATTACCCTACTGAGCACACAGTTGGCCCTTACTAAATGTTTGAGCAATAGTATTTAATTTGGTGAAATGAATTCTACCTAGTACTAGCCCTGCTCCTGAGAAGATCACATTATTAAAAGACAGGAATCTGAAAGAGATGGGAAAGGAAAAAGAAAGGCTACCAATCTAAGTGAGAATAATAAAGAGTATAAAAATGACAAATGGATGGGTTATAGGAAAATACTCACACTAATCCACTGTAGGTACAACTATGAATTAGTTCAATTATTCTTGAAAGGGGACAACTAGGTAATACAGTGGCTAGAGCACTGGGCTTGGAATCAGGAAGACTCATCATCATGAGTTCAAACCTGGTCTCAGAGACTTAGTAGCTGTGTGAACTTAGGCAAGTTACTTAGACCTATTTGCCTCAGTTCCTCACCTGTAAAAATGAGTTGGAGAAAGAAACAAGAAACCACTCCAGTATTGCTGAAAAAAGAGGATGGAGAGGTCACAAAGAGTTATACATGACTGAAACAACCAAACAAGAAAATTTTAGAATGTAATTTGGATCTGATCCCTGAAATTCACTAACTTGACCCAGTTATGCCATTACCAAGCCATATTCCAAAGAAATCAAAAAAAGGAAAAAGATAAAAATGTACAAAACTAGTTAAAGAAGCTCTTCTTCTCATGTCAAAGAACTAGAAACTTAGATGTTGCTTATCAGCTGAGGCATAGAGGTTAAGTGACTTGCCCAGGGTCACACAGAGAGTAAGAGTCTGAGACTAAATTTAAAATTTTAGTATACCTGAATAATGACTTATAAATCTAATAGAATTTTATTGTACCATAAGGAATATTTTAGGCATACCCAGAAGACTTATATGAACTGATACAGTGTTAAATAAACAGAACCAAAACATATTACACTGTGACATAAACATTGTAAAGGCAAACTCTGAAAAACTTAAGAACTTGGATTGTTGTAATGACCAACCACAATTCCAGAAGACAGATGATGAAACATGCAGTCACCTCCTGAGAAAGAGATGATGGACTCAGTGTACAAAATGAGGCAGATATTTTCAGACATGGCCACTATGGGAATTTTGCTTGACTATGCATACTTATTTCAAGAACTTTGTTTTTCTTTTTTTTTCAATTAGTGGAAAGGGGAGGAAGAAGAGAAGTGGTGATAAGATTACCATAAAAAATGTTTAAAGGTCATCAAGGCCCATTTTTAAATGCACAGAATAGAACAGAAGGAAGACCAGAAGGAAAAACAGATAAGCAGAACAGCTTTGAAAATTACATGTTGAATTTATTATTACATATTTAAAAGAAAAAACAAGCTGTATATAATAGGAATTCTGTTTCATATGCAATTCTCTTTTTTCTGTTCTGCTTTGTATACAAAATGCTTGTTTTATTTGATATTTATTAGGTTCAGAATAAAAAATGGAATTTTCAACAGAGACAGACATGAAGAGAAATACATAAAAAGAGAGAGACAGAGAAAGAAAAGAGGGAGGAGGAGGGGAAGAAAAAGGAGGGAAATGGGAGAGGAGGGAAGAGACAAAGAAAGAACTTACTTTCCAATGGTAAATTGGAAGGGACCTCAAAGGGCACCATATTTAAATAACATCAGACAAGTGGTCATTGAACATTTGATTTGGTGACAGCATGGTGTGGTGGACTTGGAGTCAGAAAGATGTAAGTAAAAATCCTATCTGGGATACTTTCTAGCTGTGTCACTTTGGGCACATCTCTTCAACTTACTGACCTCAGTTTCCTCATCTGTAAAATGAGAAGGATAGACTCAAAGGCCACTGGTCCTTTTTCACCTTTAAACCTATCATCCTACTAAGGGAGCCCATTCCATTTGGCAATTCCAATTGTTAGGAGGTTTTTCTTTATATTTTAATCACGTTCTTGGCTTCCTAATTTATTTTTAAGCTTTTGTTTCACAGAGCAAGTCAGGTCCCTTAAAAGCACTGCTCAATTTCCCAAAGGCAACTTAGCCCCATCCTTCTCTTTTAGCTCAGTTCTGGGTCCAGCTCCTTATATAATGTCTGTCCATGTTTATCAGTGTCCTTTTTTAAATGTAGACTCTAAAACTAAAAACAAAATGACAGATTTTCCCACTAAGATCCTACTCACTGTCTTATTGTGGTATGTAATATTCTGGGTAAGTCATTTAACTTCTCTTGGTTTTAGTTTCCTCCTATGTAAAAATGGAGATAATAATAGCATTGCCTCATGGAGTCACTGTGAGGATCAATGAAATAACGCCAATGGGAGTTTTATATAAATATTAACTACTAGTAATATTGCTGTTATTATTACTCCTAAAGTGAACAGAATTAGATTACCCTCTCTCTTAACCAAACATATCTCTGCCAACACATTGGAATAGTTCCAGAAGACACTAGGAGATTGCAAAATGCTTCCTTTTACAAGCTTGGAACAGGGGAGTTTAAAAGTACATCTGAACTTTTTCTATAAACTTCAGTAATTGATGAATGGTACCTGGACTTAAAAGAATTTAAGGCTTCACAGGCTAAAAGACAAATTCTCTTTTCTATTACCCCTTCCCCAGGAATCTCTACTTCCAAAAAAAAGAGGTGGATTTTTCTTGAGAAAGAAAATTCCTAAGAAAGAATAGCTCAATGTCTTAGCTAAATTACTCTGAGGAGTTGTTCCGAACAGGGGAGGACTGAGCGAGGCCAGACCAAGAAGATGTCTGCCGTAAATCAGAATAATTGCATTACTCGCCTCTCTGGTTGGCTCAGGTCTCAAATGATAAATTTTAAAAATTAGGCCAAGATCAGTTCTGAGTTTGAATCTTTTCATGATCTGTTCAGCCCCCTTTAAGAGAAGTAAAATACACGGTACTCTAAAAAAAATGGGGACATAAATTCAAAGCCTTGTGGGAAGTAAAATGTTCAGGCCATTAAGGTATAAATTATCATTTGCATGGGGTTGATGAGATTCTGGGTCTAATATAGCAGGTATTAAATCAGAATTATGGCCATTTTTCTTGTGGGCTGATCACAGGGAAACAGGAGTCTTCTCAGACACACCAAACACTTCATGGAGGATGAGTTTCCGTCTCATCCGCCAATCGCTACAGGTTGGTGGGAAGAGGACGATTGGTTTTTATGATGTAGCACACAAGTTACTGCTCACCATTTTGGTCCCGGTCTCAGTGAGTTCCAAGGAATGAAAATGGTTCTGACAAATCAGTGTTAACTGTTAGCCCGGATTGGACTTAAAATGCAAGTTTAAACCAGAATCCTTTCTGATGCCTCAGCAGAGTATGGCAGTGACCTTGGGATCAGGAAGACTCTGCCAGCAGCACACGGGCACAGCAATGTCCTACGCCAAGGCTTCGGCCATGAATTGGCCCCTTCTATGAATTAGATGACACACTAGAGATATCTATCATACGGAGATCTGCCTGAGTAAGTAACTACAGGGAGGCGGTGACTGTGGGTTACTGGAATTGTAGTGAGAGGTGCAAATCCTGGCTCTGCTACTTTCTGTGTGACATTGGGCAAGCTATTGAACCTTTCTGGACCTCAGTTTCCTCACTTCTAAAACCATGAACTGTGTTAGATAATCAATAAAGTCCTTTTCAGCTTTATACCTAGGGCATAATATATTATTGTGTGATATGAGATGAGATACAGCACAGTTGATGAAGTGATGTAGGAGGGGAAGAGAAAGGA
>NC_058130.1:749540241-749551801 GCF_016433145.1 Gracilinanus agilis
AGGAGAGGAGAGGGGAGGGGAGGGGAGGGGAGGGGACAGGAGAAGGTCAAAGAAATCAAACCACTGATGGTAAGGAACAAAAGACATCTCTAAATGAAGACTCTTAGCTTCTTCTTTCTAGGTCAGTGATTCCCAAAGTGGGCACTACTGTCCCCTTGTGGGTGCTGCAGAGATCCAGGAAAGATAGTGATGGCCACAGGTGCAGTTATCTTTCCTATTAATTGCTATTAAAATTTTTTTAAAAATTAATTTCCAGGGGGCGAAGTAATATTTTTTCTGGAAAGCGGGGACTAGGCCAAAAAAGTTTGGGAACCCCTGTTCTAGGTGGTCTTCTAGGGTTTCTGTTTCCTAGGGTCAGATATAAAGAGGAAAGGGTTAGCATGAGGATTCTAGCTCCAAGTTCATCAAGCCAGGAGAAACAATCTTGTCTATTGGGGATGGATTAAGCAATCCTCTAAGTACAAGTTGGTTTGTAGGAACCTGACCCAGCAGACAGCTTCCCTTTGCCACCCCAGCACTTAGTGGGTCCTAGTCACCGTCAGTACAAGCAGATTTATTAAAGCAGTCCCCTCCCAAAAAAGTTTCCCATGAATAAGAGAATGAAGATGAATTTCAGCCCAACAACAGGAGAAAGCCAAGGGAGAAAATCTTCCCTAGCAGAGGCCCTGCCTGTGGGCTATTTAAAACCTTGGTATCAGAAGCACAGATGGTTTGTGTATCTCTGAGGGGAAAAAATAAACACAGAGGGGTGAGGAAAAGCCCAAGGGCTGCAAGGAGCCGTGCCAGGGCTGAGAGACGCGCTGAGCTCTCACCCAAAAAGCCTAAATCATTGGAAAATTTATTTTTTACTGCACAAGCTACAAATAAGAAATCCAAAGGGCGATGTCACTGTATAAAGAATGGCCAGTCAACTAAAGGGCTATTTTCTTTTTGTAAAGAAATCTTTAGCACTGTCTTCCTCCCAGAAGACAGAAAGAAAGTAGATATCACTTATCTATACATATGTGCACATACACACGTATACAATACATACAAAAACACACATATATACTCATGTGGTACATACAAATACACATGCACATATTCACATGCATGGTCCCACATACATATCACATACACGGTCATACACGCATACATACAAACACCCACACGCTGACCCTTAGCTAGAGGCCACTGTGAGACGATGGAAGGAATATTAGACTTGGAGTCAGGAGAGATGAGGGCTTAAATCTGACCTCTGATAAATCTGAGCTTTGTGGCCTTGGGAAAGTCATTGAACTCTCTGATTTTCAGTTCCCTTATTTGTTGAATTAGGTAAACATGAATTTCAACCTGGAAGAAACTTTAGAGGCCACCAAATCCACCACCACCACCACCTTCATTTTATAGATAAGGAAGCTGAGGCATGAGCAAGTCACTTGACTTGCCCAGGGTCACATAGCTATTAAGTGTCAGACTCTGGATTTGAACTCAGGTCTCCTGACTCCACATCCAGTGAGCCATCTGTAAACCTTTGCCTGTTTCATTAGTCCACTATATGACCTGGAGCAAGATCTCTTCTCCTCTCTGGGTCATTTTTTTCTGTCAAAGTAGGGGTGAGGAAAGTTAGACTAAATGACCCCTAAGATCCTTCCCCACCCTTATCTCTATCCCTATCTCCTCATCTATAAAATGAGGGGGCATGGATTGGGTGGCTTCTAAAATTTCTTCCAGGTTGAAATTCATGTTTACATAATTCAGCCAAATAAAAGGAGCTGAAAATCAGAGAGGTTCAACATTATGACTCAGAACTTTGTGGCAGGGCCCCTTGCACAGAGGAGACACAATGCTTGTTTTTGAATCAACACACCTTTAGCAACTTCCTGCCTCAGTTTCTTCATCTCTCAAACCTTTGGCTGAGTCTATTCTCACACATGCACTCCAGATGGACATCTAAAGAATGGGAATTCTCAAGGAGGTCCTGTGACCCAGTGAGAGAAAGCTAGATTAGGAAGTCCCAAGATCTAGAACTGAATCCTAGTTCTACTACTTTCTTGACTGTGTGATCCTGCACAAGTCACTGAACCTTTGTAGATGTCAATTTTTTCTCTATGAAAAAGAGAGCTGGACTCAGTGCCCTCTCAGATTCCCTCCAGATTATCTGCCAAGTTTGCCCAGGGTACCTAGAAGGGAGATTCCTCACACTCCACAAGCAAAACAGATGGGAAACGGACTTCGTGTATAACTTGGTTGAATTTAATGAAACTGGAGACAAAAGCCTAGAGAAAGAATTTGGGCAAACGTGTCCTTACTTTGCCTTTTACCTTCCTTTGATTAGTCTTTTTCTGTTTTGTCCTCCAAATGCCTCTTCCACATTTCCATGCATTCCCCTCGTCCCCCTTTGGTGAGGTCCCTCTGTGCCTCCCGCAAAAGGTAGAATTTTCAAACCTGATTTATTTTCCCCACTAAGTGTTGTCTCTTATTCCCACACACTCTCCTTAACTGGCAGTCTTTATCCTTGTCAACACCTTCTTGTCTCCAATCGACAATGTCAGCACTACCCTTAGTCTGCCTACAATGCCCAGCTTCCAGCTTCCCTCTTCTGAAAGACTCTAGCTTCAAAACATGCCTCCCCCCTCCCACTGCTTAACACACTTATTCCATTCCATTCAACGAGCATTTACTTAGATCAGAAGTTCCTGCCATGGGGCTCGTGACCCTTGGGTTGGGTTTGCTTATTTGTCTCATGTTTAAGAAATACAGAGACAGACAGATAGACAGAAAGTTATACAAATATATAGACAGACAGACAAATAGACAAAGATAGACAGACAGACAGATAGAGATAGATAGATAGATAGATAGATAGATAGATAGATAGATAGATAGAGACAGACAGACAGACAGACAGACAGACAGACAGACAGACATAGATAGATATAGACAGAAAGATAGATACATAGATAGATAGATAGATAGATAGATAGATAGATAGATAGACAGACAGACAGACAGACAGACAGACAGACATAGATAGATATAGACAGAAAGATAGATAGATAGATAGATAGATAGATAGATAGATAGATAGATAGACTAGATAGATATAGACAGAAAGGTAGATAGATAGATTGATAAATAGATAGATGATAGACAGACAGATAGATAGATAGATAGATAGATAGATAGATAGATAGATAGACAGATCGACAGAGAGATAGAGAGATAGATGGATAGAAAAACAGAAAGGTAGATAGATAGATTGATAAATAGATAGATAGATAGATAGATAGATAGATAGATAGATAGATAGATAGACAAACATATAGACAGACAGACAAATAGACAGAGAGACAGACAGATAGATAGATAGATAGATAGATAGATAGATAGATAGATAGATAGACAGACAGAGACAAATAGTTAGACAAATAGATAGACAGACAGATAAAGAGATAGAGACAGATAGACAGATAGACAGACAGACAGACATGCAAATAGAGAGATAGACAAATAGATAGACAGACAGATAGACAGACAGATAGATACACAGACAGATAAACAAATGGACAGACAGATAGAGATAGAGTCAGACAGATAGATAGACAGACAGACAGACAAACAGATAGATGATAGATAGACAAATACACGGAGAGACAGACAGATTACACGTACACATATTTGGTATTTGTGTCCATATGTATGGGTATACAGAAACACAAACATGTATTTGTATAGATAGATAGATAGATGCGTACATGTTTGTGTGTGTGTGTGTGTGTGTGTGTGTGTGTGTGTGTGTGTGTGTAAAACAAAGACCGCAGGCCCCACTTGAAGAACCTCTGATCTCCATAAATGCTTGCTGAATTAAATTGCCCAAATATGAGGAGGGCAGGCGAGGTACATTTTGAAGCCAGAGTCTTTCAGAAGATGAAAGCTGCAAGTTGAGTACTGTAAGGAGGCCGAGGTAGATAGAGATAGAGAGCTGGTCTCCTTTGTAACCTTATGAATTTTATCTTATGCATCATTTAAAAACATGATTGTGAGAAGACTCCCATAGACTTCACCAGCCTGCCTGACTGCCAGGGGATCTCGGGCACACAAAATGCAAACCAGCCCCTGGCTTCCATGATCATCCAAAATTGTGGGAGGATAAAATCCCAGGGATAGGGACAGGTCCTGGGATTTCAGTGCATTGGAGAGCTCTGGGTAACAGATGTCCTTCTCCCGGGCAGTTTGGCAGCCTTCTGTGGAACTTGCCTTAAGTCACACAGTCAATAGGTATCAGAGAGGCAGGACTTGAACCCTGATCTTCCAGGCTTCAAGGTCAGTCCTCTACCCACTATGGCAACCTGTCGCTCTTAAGAATATAAGTATACACATAATAATACAAAGCGATTAGCTAAGAGGGTTAACATCTAGGGGGTTCAGGAAAGACTTTGGAAGGAAAGGAAAGAGGGAAGGAGGAGAAAGAAGGCATTTATTAAGCATTTACTATTTGTACCAGGCACTGTGCTAAGCACTAAAATGACTTGCCCAAGGTCAAACACATAGAATCTGGCAGGAAGGGAAATGGAGCATCATGAGTGAGGAAAAGAAAGGAGCCGTTATTCCAGCATATGAAGGGGAAGATGATGACATAAACTGGAAAGATCTCCCTCTCCACTTTGTTCCATCCTCATGTACATCTCCATCTCCCTTTTTACTTTCATCCATCTCCAAGGTCTGCTCTTCCCCCCTCTCTTCCCTTCCTTGTGTTCATCTGCCTTTCTTTTTTTAAAACCCTCACTTTCTGTCTTCGTAACAACTCTAAGACAGAAGGGCAAGGGTTAGACAAAAAAAAGTTAAGTGACTTGCCCAGGGTCACACAGCTAAAAAGTGTCCCAGGCTGTATTTGAACCCAGGTCCTCTGCATTCCAGAACTGATGCTCTATCTACTGTGCCACCTAGTCTGCCTGCCTTTCTTTCTTTCCTTTCCTCCATCTCTTCTTCCCTTAAATAAATTTCCATTCTGTCATCCCCACACACGGCCATGTGTCTCTCTGCCTGTGTGCCTTTCTCTTCCCTTTTCTCCTTCCCTTTCTCCTCTCTAATGCTGCTTCTAGAATTCTGCCCAATCCCACACAGGCTTACTTTCTTCATCTTTTTCACCCAACGATGTTTCTTTTTTTTTTCCTCTTTTGAATACACAGAGCACCTTCTGTTTGAGTTGCTCAGGGGCCTCAGATGGCAAGATAAAATATTTTAAGTTTTTAATGAGTCCAATTCAAGGCATCTCCCTTTTAAGCTCCCTGAGCTTTATCAGCCACAGAAACACAAGGAACCAAAACGTCACGTTGAAAAATTCAGCCGTTAACCCAGAAATACTTTAATGTTCTATCTCATTCTTACAAAGAACCAGCAAAAAGAGATTCTATCCACCAGCAAGAAGGAAAAAGGACGAAATAAAAAAAAAAAATAAAAAAACAAACAAATGTAAATAAAAGAAATGAAGCTGGATGAAAGCAAAGGCAGAAATTCAACACTTCGAGAAGCGTCCAAAGATCCCAGGAGAGCAAGACGATTCCCATCTCCCTGGAGTGATCTTTGTGTTTTCCTAAGAGATAAATAAGCAGATTTCTGGATGGCGGCCGTGTTTTCTCTTATACGCTTTAAACGAGACGTTGTCTAATACGGGTCTGTCTCAGAAATGTCTGGGTGGCCAGGCTCTCTGGGACTGGAAAGCCGGAGTATCTACCTGCTGGAGCTTTGGACCGACACAAAGAAAGAGCATGTTTCAATCCCCCCCTAAAATCCCAAGGAATGGCCTTAAAGTCTGTGCATCGCCGCTCTCTCTCTCTGGTCTGTCCAGGAGCCTTCCTTGGCACCATCTCCTCATAACTGCTGCCATCTGCCGGTTCACAATGAAATGGGGGAGGGGGTGACTCATACACTTCAACGGGAATATTTATTTAATTTTTTTTTTTGGTGGTGCCAGCAGCTGATGGTCCAAGAAGACAAAAATGAGACTCCCCGGCTTTCTTCCCAACCTCTCACAATGCCCACAATGCTGCCCGTTTTCAGAGACCCTGCCTTCTGGATAATGGGGCATCTGCATAGGCCTCAAAAGAAATGGCACCCAAGCCAGGGTTCTGAAATGTTATTTTTTTGTTCCCCCTTTAATCCTGAAAAAAAAAAAAAAAAAACGGATTCTCCTTGAAAGCTCCATTCAGCCCCACCGAGCTCGTGCAAAGGCGAACAAAACATAAATGCAACCCGTACAAGCAAAGTCTTCTGCTCTCTCTGGCCCCATTCCCGGGGCCAATGATTAGGAGAAACCACAGAAATAGTCATTAACGGAGCAGGGAGCCTCCAAGTGGGTAGGGGAACTGCTAATGGCGTGTTAACAAATAGCCACACACACACACACACACACACACACACACACACACACACACCCCCGAGGTGATTTGGCAGGGGTGCCCGTCCTCCCCCTCCCAACTGGACACCTCTCGCTGTGGCAGCTGGCTAGGGCTGTTTTCAAAAAATATGATGAGCAGGAGGGAGGGGGAGAGGGTGGTTCTGGATGGCGCAAAAGGAGTCAGTCATCCAGGACACAACTTCCCCAAAAGGGAAAGAACAAAATTTGCATCTGGGTAGAAAAGTCTTCCTTGGAAATGAAAGATGGATGAAAGCAAGACACGACTGAATTTTAAAATACATTTTTTTTGTAAGTCCCAGAAATGGAAGCAAGGCAGCCTTTTTTTTTTTCAGAGAAGCAGCATGGAATATGGCCTTGGAATTAGGAGACCTGGACTAAAGATCCAGTTTAGTAACTGTGTGACCTTAGAAAAATGACTGGCCTTCCCTGATCCTCACAGTCTACTGGGAGTCGCAAGGCAGAAGATGCAGGAGAAGTTTTTGCTAGAGGCGAGTGCCACAGATTGAAAAGTGGGAGGAACATTTCAAGGTCATCGGATCCAGCTCCCTTGATTTTATAGGAGACAAAGATGGAGGCGCCCATAAGAGGAAAAGGGCACGAGGGTAGCAAATAGGCAAACCAGGATCTGAATCCAGGTCCTCCCAATACATATCTAAAGAAAGGATGTTGCAAAGAAATGGATGATCCCATGAGAAAATGAATTAGTCGCATAACATGTGAGAAATAAATTGAAAGAGACTTTCCATGGCATTCTCGGTTAGTCAATAAGCTTTTATTAAGCATCTACTATGTGTCAGGCATTATGCTAAACTCTAAAGATACAAAGAGAGGCAAAAAATAGTACCTGCCCTCAAGGAGATCATAATATAACAGGGGATACAAGATGCAAACAGCTGCCTATAAATTACATATAAACAAGCCTTATACAAGATAAATAGGCAATAATCAACAGAGGGAAGGAAGGAACCAGCAGTAAGGAGGACTGGGAAAGGCTTCCTAAAGAACACAAGCTTTTTAGCTGTGACTTGAAGAAAGCTAGAGAAGCCTGTGATGGCTTTTTTTTGACTGTGAGGATCAGAAGGCTAGTTATTTTTCTTTTCTTTTCTTTTTTTGTTTTGTTTTAAACCCTCACCTTCCATCTTGGAATCAATACTGTATATTGGCTCCAAGGCAGAAGAGTGGTAAGGGTAGACAATGGGGATGAAGTGACTTGCCCAGAGTCACACAGCTGGGAAGTGTCTGAGGCCAGATTTGAACCCAGGACCTCCCATCTCTAGGCATGGCTTTCGATCCACTGAGCTACTCAGCTGCCCCTGCTAGTCATTTTTCTAAGGTCACACAGTTGCTAAACTGGATCTATAGTCCAGGTCTCCTAATTCCAAGGCCATATTCCATGCTGCTTCTCTGAAAAAAAATGATGCCTTGCTTCCATTTCTGAGACTTACAAAAAAAAAAGTATATTAAAATTCAGTCGTGTCTTGCTTTCATCCATCTTTTATTTCTAAGGAAGACTTTTCTACCCAGATGCAAAATTCTACCCAGAAGACAAAGAAAGAGGAAAAGAATTCCAGGCCGGGGAAATGTCCAGGCCAAGAGTTGGAGTGTCTTATTCAAAGAGCAGCCAAGAGTCCAGTATCAGTCAAGAGAATGTAAGGCAAGTTCAAGGGAGAGACCAAGTGGTGAAGACACGGCTGAAAATTAAAGAGGAAAGAGATATAGATGGGTCACAATCAGCATTGATAGAGGCAACATTCACATCAATGAGATCGCAGGTATAAAGAGCTTTGAAGGATGAACTATGTTAGTGTTGTTACAATATTTTGTATATTTTTTAAACCCTTGACTTCTGTGTATTGGCTCCTAGTGGAAGAGTGGTAAGGGTGGGCAATGGGGGTCAAGTGACTTGCCCAGGGTCACACAGATGGGAAGTCTCTGAGGCCATCATTACAATATTTTGGCTCATTACTGGATGAGGGGCAGGAGGAATGGTCTCTAGGCTGAGGAAAACAAACCACCCTCTTAGACATAAATGGTTAACCTTTAACACATACTGGCTATTTGACCCTAGATAAGTCACTGAATTCATCCATGCAATCCCATCTCCCCAACCTCCCCAGAGAATGCCATGATATTATAAATTAAAGAAGAGTTGACTTCCTGCATCCATAGAGGGAATTTTCACCACAAGAATCCTTATACTGATGAATCACTTCCCCACTAATAAAATAAAGCTTTCTTTTTTTTAAGTGATAATAGACTGTTCTTAGGTATAACATTTGAAGAAGATAAAAGAAGATAGAGATATCGAAACCCAGTGGAGTTCAATGCAATTAACAGCGTTTATATGATCAGAGGATCTGGGTTCAATCCCATCTATTATTTATAAATTATCTGACCTTGAGAAAGTCTCTTAGTCTTCCTTGGCCTCAGTTTCCTTTTCTGTAAAATGAGGAAGTTGGCCTAGATGAATCTGAAGATTCCTTAGAGCTCTAAAACTGTGGTCCTATCTACCCTTCTCTTATTCCCCCATCAGATTAAACTTCTTTTAACCCCACACAAATAACTTTCAAGAAACTAAACAGCAATCAGTAGGTTTTTCATGAACCCTGCCCTAACCCAATTTATCTCAATTTTAGGCTATGTTATTGTCCTCTGTTGGGCTGTCACTGACACACTAGAGGAAATAAATGGGGGAAAGACTGCTATTATTAACAGATAAAAGACTGCTTTCTCTCCGTTTTACTCGGATATTTAGCTGGGGTGGCATCTGTTGACAGCGAAAGATGGAACCATCATCACTATAAAATACGCTTTGGTTGCAAACGCTTAATTATACGGTGTTTCCAATTTCGATTGAAGATAAATTCGCTTTCTATGTTAAGCAAGAGTTGTTACCAGGAAAACAGAGCTGGGGAGGGGGAGAAAAAAATCCCCATCTAGTGGTATGTTACTGAAACTCCCAACACAGACAAAAAGCCAACGGAATTTAATCAGGGCTGCTCAGCAGGAACCCCCCTAAGTGGCACTTGGAGTCTTCCAGTAGACTGACATATAATCACGGTGGAGAGAGAATTACAGTTCACATCTTTACAGAAGTTCTCCTGCTCGCCGCTGGAGATCTCGGGAAAAGAGGTAGCCCAACAATCCCTCGCTTTCCCCCAAATAAATACAATTTACTGCCCATCGGAAAAACCTCAGGAAGGCACTAAATCATAGACCGTGGAATTATAGTCGTCTTCTTCTTTCTCTCCACGGGTGATCAATTAGGATGGCCACCAGAACAGCTTTGGGGAAAAATGTGCCACCAACCCAATCTGGTCTCCTGTTAGTGGTGGTTAATTAAAAGGATAACAGACTGAGAAAGGAGAGGGGGGAAAGGAGAGGAGTTATCAGATTGCTGGAGTTAAGGGAAACACGACCCAAGACGCTGGTCCAGGATTCCAACCACGTTCTCCACAGTGGTCCACTTAGCAGGCACTCATCTTCATTCAAATTGATAGAATAATAAACATGCATTACAAGAGTAATTATAAATAAGAAGCTGGGGGGCTCAGTGGATGGAGAGCCAGGTCAAGAGATGAGAGATCATGGGTTCAAATATGGCCCCAGACACTTCCTAGGTGAATGATCCTGAGCAGGTCCCTTAACCCCCATTGCCTAGCTCTTACCACTCTTCTATCTTGGAACAAATACACGGTATTGCTTCTAAGATGGAAGGTGAGGGTCTAAAAAATAAATAAATAAGAAACTGAGGTCATGATGGGTCTCCATAAAGTAGGGAGAAACAGCTTCTCTTAGACCTGGCTAGTTCTAAGTTGGAAACAACAGAAAGAAGGAGATCAAAGTTATAACAACACGTAAGATGCATTACTCTAGGAAAAGAGATCATCGACCCAACGTGAAAAGCCTTTGCTGACCTTCTCATACAATAAAGGTTTCTCATGCGTGTCAATATGAGACATCTGGCTCACGGAAGCTTAGAATTCTTCCTCCAATGAAGCTGGGTTTTTCAAACAATATTGTTGTGGTTCCATCATTTCGGTTGTACCCAACTCTTGGTGATGCCATTTGGGGTTTTCTCAGCAAAGATCCTAGAGCAGTTTGCCATTTCCCACTACACTACACTTCATTTTACAGATGAGGAAACTGAGGCAAACAAGATGAAATGACTTGCCCAGAGACATATAGCTAATAAGTGTCTAAGGCTCGATTTAAACTCAAGTCTTCCTGACTCCAGATCTGATACTTTATCCACTGCACCACCTGCCAGCACTTTTTTTTTAGATCACTTAGTTTTCAGAAAAACATCTTTCACCTTTTTCCTGAGTATCGCTGTTGGCTCAACATCCATCTGTCCTTATTCACCCCCCAAAGGGTTGTTCAGAATAGCAGAATGTCAAGGTTAGAAGAGCCCCTGGTGACCACCAATCTCACCCCTATCTGAATGGACATCCCTTCTCCAATATCCCCAACAAGTGGCCATCTAGCCTTTGCTCAAAGACTTCCCAATGAGAGGCTGCCTTCTCCCTCCAGAGGCAGCCCATTCTATTTGGAGGTAGCTCAAATTATTAGGAAGTATTTTTTTCCATGGAGAAGAAATCTGCCTCTCTAATTCCATGCATTCCTCCTAGTTCTGCCCTCTGGGGCCAAACAGAACAAGTCTAATCCTTCTTCCTTCTGACAGTCCTTCAAAGACTTGAAGACAAGTATCGTGTTCCCCCTCCGTCGTCTCTTTTCCCTGGTATATTTTTAGTACCAGAGGATGGCAGAGAGGCTGCATTTCATTTCCAAAGCTATGGAACAGGTTAAGCTTGATGAATAGTTTCCAACTTAGGGAAAGATTAAGGTAAAGAACAATCTATCTAAACCAAAGAGAAATATTGATTGATTTAATCGTATCCAGAAATTCTAGGTGACTCTTAGGACAAAGAGACACTGTAACTCAGAACAATGGCTCAGTGGATGGAGAGCCATGCCCAGAGATAGGAGGCCCTGGGTTCAAATGTGATCTCAGATACTTCCTAGCCATATGACCCTGGGCAAGTCACTTAACCCCAATTGCCTAGCCCGCATCATTCTTCTGCCATGGAACCAATATATAGTAATGATCAAGGAAGGAAGGAAGGAAGGAAGGAAGGAAGGAAGGAAGGAAGGAAGGAA
>NC_058130.1:749561745-749572655 GCF_016433145.1 Gracilinanus agilis
AGAAAGAAAGAAAGAAAGAAAGAAAGAAAGAAAGAAAGAAAGAATGATCCTTGGCTTTTACTTCACAATATGGCTCCTGCCTGGCTTTCCAGGTTTATTTCAAATCACGGCCCTTCATGCATTCTCCATTCCAGTCAAAATGGCCTTATGACCAATCTCCATACAAGCCAATCCATCTCTCAGCTCTGTCTTTTGGGGCATGATGGGCTGCACTCTCTCCTCATTTTTGAGTCATTCACTCCTTCCGTTTCTCTTTCAAAGCACAGCTAAAGGGTCCAGATCCTCCAGGAGGTCTTTTCCCTCCTCCCCATCTCCACCACCAGTTATTGGCACTCTCACCTCTTGAAATTGCTTTGCCTAACTCTGCCTATGCTTCTCTGTGTCCATACAGTATACCTTGCCATAAAATCATTCAATTCAACAATATATTAAGGGATGAGCCCAATCTAGGCACTGTTCTAGGTGATGAAAATACAAAAGAAAAATGGCCCTCATCTTCAAGGATCTTGTGTTCTATTAAAATGAATGAAAAAAATGTAAGTTCTTTGAGGGCAGGGACTTTGGAGGGGTCTTTCTTGGAATCCTCTTCATTGAGCACACAGCAGGCACTCATTAAATGCTTGATGGAATGAATTCACTTCAAATCTGAGCTCTGCTGTTTACCTTGGGCAACTAACTTCCCCACTTTTGGCCTCGGTTTCCTTACTTGTCAAAGGAAGAGTGGCACTAGATGATCAGGAAGGTCCCTTCCAGCACCTATGAGCCCAAAGTTGATATTTCCTTTCCTGGCTATGCTGGCTTTGATGCTGCATTTTAACACAAGCCACTTCCAGCCCATTTGTCCGTTGCTGTCAGTAGCCAAGGCTCAATTTATTCGTGAGCTCTTGTTAATAGAATCGCTGTGTTATGATTAAAATTAAACCTGCAGGTGTAGTTGATTAAATGGTCCAATTGTGTAAATCCAGTGGAGCTCACCAGGGAGGCTGCCCTCCCTCTCCTACTAAGATGTACCAAACAAACCAGCCTCTGGCTCTGCCTGTGGAACCTCATCCTACCAGCCTCAGTTCTGGCACTGACAAACAAGAGAGCAGCCCAGTAATGCTCCATCTCAAGTTGCACAGACTCGGTTATGGAGCCACATGTTAGAGACTAAAGAAGTATGGTACATAGAGAGAGTGCTGGCCTCAGATCCAGAAGAACCGGGTTCAATTCTTATCTTTGACACAGACTGGCTAGACAGAAGCATTCAGTGCAATAGGCAGTTCTTTTTTTTTTAAACCCTTATCTTCTGGCTTATAATCAATACTGTGCATTGGTTCCAAGGCAATGGGGGTTAAGTGACTTGTCCAGGGTCACCCAGCTCATATTTGAACCCCAGACCTCCTGTCTCTAAGCCTGGCTTCAACCCACTAAGCCACCTAGCCACCCCAATTCTGAAAAGAGAAAGTGGCAACTTGCATTATTAGAGAATTTCCTCATCTCAGAGTTCCCTGTATCAAATAGAGGCAGTTACATGACACAGTGCATTGAGTACTGGATTCAAAGTCAGGAAGACTAGAGTTCAAATCCAGTATCAGATACTAACTAGCTATGTGGCCACAGGCAAGTCATTTAACTTTCATCAGCCTCAGTTTCTTTAGCTGTAAAATAAGGATAGCGATGGCACTTACTTCTCAGGGTTGTTGTGAGATCAAATGAGATAATATCTGTGAAGTGTTTAATTAGCACAGTGTTCCCCTTTACCCTAAAACAAGGAAAATAACATCATCGATCCGATCTCCTAAGGTGGACATGAACATTAAATGAAATGGAAGATAGAAGGCGTTCTGCACATCTTTGTTATGTTATGTTATATTATATTATATTATATTATATTATATTATATTATATTATATTATATTGTATTGTATTGTATTGTATTGTATTGTATTGTATTGTATTGTATTATATGTTACGTTACGTTACATTACGTTATATTATATTATATTAGAATAGAAATGGTCATTATAATCATTACTATTGTTAATCTGCTTTTACACATCTCCATCTTGTGGGCTCTATGGCTCCAGACAAACTGTGCACCCTAAACATTCCATTAAGCTGCTCCCCCTGACCTCTTGGAACTCCCCACTCCTATCAAGGACCAGCTCAGGGAGCCACCTCCTCCCACCCAAAGCCTTTTCTGATCCCTCTCTCCCTCCCTTCACACTGAATGGTGTTCCTTTAAAAAGGGAGAGGGACTTGACTTATAATTTCACTAGTACTAAGATTGCTCAGGAAACTCCTTCAACCAATGCAGATAAGCACCCTGGGAACTTAAGAGAGTTGCAGAAAAAATGGATTTGTCCTGTGTTACACAGACAGTATGCATCAGAGGTGGGATTTGAACTCTTCTCTTTTAGCTTCCAAGGGCAGCTCTCTCTACTAAACCACTCTCTCATAACTGCATTTCTTATGATTAAAATTATTTCAGGGCAACTAGGTAGTTTAGTGGATTGAGAGCCAAGCCCAGAGGCAGGAGGTCCTAGGTTCAAATCTGGCTTCAGATACTTCCTAGTTGTGTGACCCTGGGCAAGTCACTTAACCCTCCCCCCCCCCATTTCCTGGCCCTTACCACTCATCTGCTTCACAATATAGATTGTACAATGAAAGGGGGGTTTTAATTATTTAATTTAATTTAATTTTAATTATTTATTATTTCAAGAGACTGCCTTTGGGTAAAAATATCAGTTTATTGATTAGGCTAGCATTATAACCAATAAAGTGAGAGGTCAGAGGCTTTCCTGAAGGACCAAAGACCCCAAACACCCCTTAGGCAGATCTATAAATTGAGTTTTAGGAGCTCATTATTCAGCTCCTCCTTTAAACATCCCAAAACATCTCTAATTGGTAAATAGCTAATCAGGAGGTGGTCCATCAAACTATCTACCCTTCCCTATCCCCAAGTGATGAGGCTCATATAGGCAGAAAAAGAATCCTTGTCCCCTTCATTTATAACCAAATTTTCCTCCAAGGAAGACATTCCTGGGGATTCCTAAGAAAAAAAAGTAAAAATCTGTAGAATGGGTAGTGCCTATGAATCAAAATCCTACCACATCAATCCTGTCTAATATATTAGAACTGACTGAGGTCTTTCTAATCCAGGGCCCTGATGGAGGAATGAATTCAGGGCATGAAAAATAAATTCTCACATATTATGATTGTCTTCTCCATTAGACTGTGAGCTTATTTGAGAAAAGCAACTAGTTTAATTTGTTTTTATTATTTTATCTTTCTTCTTATCCTCACCCCTTACTATAGTGCCTATCCCTCCAATGGTTGATAAATGCTGGTTGACTGGATTCTTGTGTGTTTTCTTAACGGTATATAAATGTTTTCTCTTTCCAGTACAAAACAAGATCCTTGAAGCTAGGAATTGCTTCATTTGGTCTCTGTATCCCCTGGACCAACCACAGAAACAGGCTTATGTTATATGAATCTTTATAATAATATTATAATTAATTGTTAAGAAACCTCGCTGAATTGAACATGGTACGACCTCCAGTTCCCTCGGTGTCCCTCCTGGTTCATGTTCCAGTTTGTCAATGTCTTTAACTAACATACAATGCTGAGAGCTGTGCAGAGCATACAGTTTGTCTGCTGAGTTTATGCCCAAAGAGATAATAAGGAAAAATACTTATACAAAAATTTTTTAGCTGTGCTCTTTGTGGTGGCAAAAAATTGGAAAATGAAGGGATGTCCTTTGTTTGGGGAATGGCTGAACAAATTATGGTATCTTATGGTGATGGAAAGCTATTGCGCTGAGAGGAATAATGAACTGGAGGAATTCCATGTGAACAGAAACATCCTCCAGGAATTGATACAGAGTGAAAGGAGCAAAACCAGGAGAACATTGTACACAGAGACTGATACACTGTGGCACAATTAAACATAATGGACTTCTCCACTAGCAGCAATGCAATGACCCAGGACAATTCTGAGGGACTTATGAGAAAGAATTTTATCCACATCCAGAGAAAGAACTGTGGGAGCAGAAACGCAGAAGAAAAACAACTGCTTGATCACATGGTTCGATGGGGATATGATTGGGGATGTAAACTCTAAACAATCATCCTAATACAAATATTAATAATATGGAAACAGGTCTTGATCAATGACACATGTAAAACCCAATGGAACTGTGCGCTGGCTACAGGAGAGGGTGGGAGGAAGGAAGAGAAAAACATGAATCACGTAACCATGGGAAAATATTCTAAATTAATTAAATAAATTTTTTTAAAAAAGGATTATACAGTTTGTGGTCTAATCCTGGGCCAATAATAGCAGCAGCATCACCTCCCATGTTTCATACACCAAAGCAAATACTTAGCCATACTTCTTCCTTTCAGTTTTTTAATACACATAATTTTTTAAAATTCAAACACAGGATTTTACATGGATCCCTATTATACATTGTCTTATTAGAATCAATCTATCATTCCAGCTAACAGATCTTTTTAGAATCCTTACTCTATCTTCCCATGTGTGAACTATCTCTCCCAGCTTTGGGACATCTAAGAATCCGAGCTATATCTTAATTCAAAGCATCAGTAAAATGCTGAATTAGTACTATGATTCACAAGACTCATCCATCCTTTCAACTGAGCAATGCCATTGCTAAAACTTCACCCCAAACTTCATAAAAGAGGGGCAGCTGGGTAGCTCAGTGGAGTGAGAGTCAGGCCTGGAGACAGGAGGTCCTGGGTTCAAACCCGGCCTCAGCCACTTCCCAGCTGTGTGACCCTGGGCAAGTCACTTGACCCCCATTGCCCACCCTTACCAATCTTCCACCTATGAGACAATACACCGAATGTACAAGGGTTTAAAAAAAATTAAAAAAAAAAAGAGGGGAAAGAAAATATCTGTACAAAAAGATTCATTGCCATTCTATTTGTAATGACAAAAATTGGAAGCAATGATGTATTCAACAATTAGTTAAATTGTTGTTATGTTTAAAAAAAGGGTGAATATGAAGCATATGAAGCATACAGTGATATATGGGAAGAAATTAATCAGTAGAACCAAAACTATAAGTAATTTAACTATAACTATATAGGAAGTTGGGAGAAGGGGAGAAGATAAAGAAATATGCAAATCAAAATAAATCATACAGAGGAGCAGCTAGGTGGCTCAGTAGATTGAGGGCCAGGACCAGAGATGGGGGATTCCTAGGTTCAAATCCAGCCTCAGACACTTCCTAGCTGGGTGACCCTGGGCAAGTCACTTAGATCCCATGTCCTAGCCCTTTTCTCTTTTCTGTCTTAGAATCAATAAACAATATTGGTAAGGGTTGGAAGTTTTTTTTAATCATAAGACAATTTGGGGGTCAGTGAGGATGAATCTGTGATTTCTTCATTGTGAAAATCTCCCAGTATAGAAGCTCCCTTCCTCTTCTGATGAAAATTAGCTGTTTATCTACAATTGCATTCTTAGAGAGTTACATGAGACATTGAGAAGTTAATGATTTATTGCACAGCCATTTCATTTTAGAAACAGAAATTGAATCCTAGACTTCTCCTTACAACAACCAGATGGGTATAGGGAAATCGTAGATGAGGAAGCCTCCTCTACCAATACAGGTCAGCGCCTTTTTTTATTTAAATTTAAATTTTATTTTATTTTATTTTATTTAAAATCTTAGAAAGTTGCCTAAGGGATATAGAAGTTAGCTATTTGCCCAGGGTCTCATAGCCAGGATATGTCAAAGGCAGGACTTGAACTCTGATTTCCCCGGCTTTAAGACCAGCTTTCTAACCCCTGCATTTCTGGGCTCTCTCTCTCATTCCTAAACACTCTTAATTACCACAATATTTGGTTAGAGCCATGATCTCCCTGGGGATCACTCTCTACAGATGTAGAGGGTGGCAGCTAGTGGCACAGTGTCTTCTCTTTTCCAGGCTAAGTTTCCCTAGTTCCTTCAGCTGACTGTAGATGAATTCCATGGATAGAGCCCATAGGAGCCATTCCAAATCTTTGCAACCTGTGAAATCTGAATGTCTATGGAGACCTACACCACACCTCCTCCTATTCCTTTAGTTTCCTCCTAATCCTTTAGAATCTCATGGTTAGGGGCAGCTAGGAAGCAAAGAGGGTAGAGAACCAGGATTTGAATTGAGAGGACCTGGGTTCAAATCTGCCCTCAGGGACTTATGAGAAAGAAAACTAGCCACATTCAGAGGAAGAACTATGGGAGGAGAAACACAGAAGAAAAACAACTGCTTGAACACATGGGCTGATGGGGATATTATTAAGCATGCAGACACTAAATGATAACTCTAGTCCAACTATTAATAATATGGAATTAGATCTTAATCAATGATACAGGTAAAACCCAGTGGAATTGTGCTTCAGCTAAGGGGATTAGGGGAGTTTGGGGGAGAGGGAAAGAACATGAAATATGTAACTATGGGAAAATATTCAAAATAAAAATTTAAAAAAAAATCTACCCTTAGATATTTCCAACCTGTGAGGCCCTGGGCAAGTCACTTAACCCCCATTGCTTCGCCCTTCCTACTCTTTGTCTTAGAATTGATACTAAGATAGAAGGTAAGGTTTTTTGTTTTTTTAATCTCAAAGTTACCTCTAGCTGATGATTAAATCAAGGTATAGATGTTTGCCTTTATCTCCACACAGCAAATGTAGACGGGCCCCTGAGCTCCCTAAGCACATTGGTGTGCAGCTTCCATCACGCATTTCAGATCCACTCGGTACCCCACACCTCTGAAATATTCTTCCAGGCCTCATTATACAGATTACCCTTCCCTGAAATTAAACTTTGCCAACTGTTACACCAACATTAAGATTCACACATAGAAACGATGAGTAGAAAATGAAGGTAATTAGGTCAAATTAAAAGGAGAATCACTTGGAAATAATTAACCCAATCCTTCAGAAAGTCTCGTGGGATATATCTGACCTCTTGCCAAAGTTCATAAGAACTACAAGTCTCAGCTCTCATCTCAACATCCTTTTCCCCTTGAAGCCATCATGGGGCAGCCACCAAATGTCAATGGGCAGCCCATTCAGTCCCATAAACATCCATGCAGCACCTACTATGTCTAAGGCATTGTGCTTGAGCTACTCTCTATGCTGGGGTAGGCAATGCTGACACACAAGAAACTGGGTCCAGAATCAAACAGGACAAGAGACTGGGCAGCTCCAGGGAAGAAAGTGCCCATCTTGATTACACATGAGACTCATTGAGTGACTGAAGCAACCTGGAGAAACAGAGAAGGGAACCAATTGGTCTTTTGCTCAATTTGGGGTCAACAGAGTCAGGAAATTAGGATTTGAAAATTCAGCTAATAGTCCTGGCACTGAAGGCCAGAATCTGAGAGCTGAAAGGGACCTCCAAAGGCATCGAAGCTATCCTGTGGCTGAACAAGGATCATCACTATAACATCTGTACCAAGTGCCTCTCCAGGTCCTGCTTGAAAGCCTCGAATCATGGTGAATTCACCACCTCTCAAGGCAGCTGCTGGACAGCTCTGACTGGCAGGAAGTGTCTTGTTTGCTTTTCTTCATACAGAGCTTAAGTTGTCCTCTTTGCCCACTCATTGCTCCTGAGTCTTCCCCCTGGGCCAAGCAGAACAAGTCTAATCCCACTTTTTTTTTTAATTTTTTTTATTTTAAACCCTTAACTTCTGTGTATTGACTTATAGGTGGAAGGGTGGTAAGGGTAGGCAATGGAGGTCAAGTGACTTGCCCAGGGTCACACAGCTGGGAAGTGTCTGAGGCCAGATTTGAACCTAGGACCTCCCGTCTCTAGGCCTGACTCTCAATCTACTGAGCTACCCAGCTGCCCCCTAATCCCACTTTTTCACATGACAGCCCTCAGAGGGTCATCATGTGTGTTAACCAAGTCTTCTCTTTTCCAGTCTAAGTTCCTTCAGCTGACCTTTGATGAATTCAATGGCCTTCACCTTCCTGGCTGCCCTTCTCTGGATATTCTCCAACTCAGCAATGCCCTTTTCTAAAACGCAGTGCCTAGAAGTGAACCCAGTGTCCAGCCCGACTTGAGGGCCCATCACCTTGTATAAATGGAGATTTTGAACTTTGGATTTCATCCCCCAGAAGTCCCTTAGTATTTCCCCAAATTCCCTCTAATCTCTCCTGCACTTCCACGTTTGCACGGTCACTTTTGTATAAGTTCTGCGGCTCCACCTCTCTCTTCCTCTTTTGCTCTCGTCAGCAGGCTGGGTTAGCTAGGTGTCTTCCTTTACTTTAGCTTTTTATGTTAGTTTATTATTAATAAAACTATAAAATATAATACTTTAGTCATTGAATATTAATTTTCATCTTTACAATCTGTTTACTCCTAGACACTATTATGTCTCTCCCCATACAGCCTAAAGATCTCATTGATTTTTTTTTAATAACATTCCACATGAGTTATTCATATTGAGTTTGGAATCTACTAGAAATCCCAGATAATTTTTAGACAAATTGTTACCTATCTAGTACCCTCTTTCCCATCCCCATCCCCCCATCTTGTACTTGTGAAGTTAATTTTTTTTAATCCTTACCTTCTATCTTGGAGCCAATATTGGCTCCAAGGCAGAAGATAAGGGCTAGGCAATGGGGTTAAGTGACTTGCCCAGGGTCACACAGCTGGGAAGTGTCTGAGGCCAGATTTGAACCTAGGACCTCCTGTCTCTAGGCCTGACTCTCAATCCACTGAACTACCCAGCTGCCCCCAAGTTAATTTTTTAAACCCAAGTGTAAGACTTAATATTTATTCCCATTAAATATCAAAGCAATGTTCTAGCTTGTCAAGGTCTTCTGGAATCCTGACTGTTCTCTGTTCTTCTCTGCCAAGTTTGCTCCTAGTGTTATTTATGCCTACAGCCAAGTAAGGGTCGAAAATGTTTTGTTTTGTTTAAAAAAAAAAAAGACACAAGGCCATATAAAGATTCCTGGGCCTCTCCCCTGGCAGCCTCTTTCAAATGGACATAATAAGGTCATTTAAAGCTCAATAGAAGGACAAGAAAACCATGCCAGGATTGAAATGGATGGATTCTATTTGAGGTTAAATCAACTAGGTAGCCTTCCCTGCTAGTTACCTGTCAATCAATCAACAAAGATTTCTGGAATGCCTCTTATGTACTTTAACATATCCTATATTTGAGCTCAACCACTTCTGAGTCAGGTCCCAAACCCTGTAATTTTCCTAATGCAAACTGAAAACAATGTCATGATATTATGTTTTGTTTTATCTTTAAAAAAAAAAAAAGATCCTCTGTCCTAGTAACAACTCCAGGACAGAAGGGCAAGGGCTAGTCAAATGGGGTTAAGTGACTTGCCCAGGGTCACACAGCCAGGAAATATTTGAGGTTGAATTTGAGCGTCATAATGTGGGGTTTTTTGGTCAGGATGTTTTAGAGTCTTGAATTTCTGACTTGACTAAATGACTGAGGAATTTCTCAACTTCCCAGAGTCTCCAGTTCTTTATCTCTAAAAAGTTCCTACCATGCCCACCTCACAAGAATGCCTTGAGGCAACTAGGTGGCAAAGTATTATAGTGCTTCAGGAAGACTTGAGTTCCAAACCTTTCTTGAACACTGACTAGCTATGTGATCCTGGACGAGTCACAATCTCTTTCTGCCTCAATTTCCCCAACTGTAAAATTGGAGTAATTATGGGGCATACCTCCCAGGGTTATTTTGAGGATAAAATGAAATAATATATGTGCACAAAGTCCTTAGCCCAGTGCCTGTCACATACTGAGTGCTTAATAAAGATTTGTTCCCTTCCCCTCCTCCAGAAAAAAGAGCCTACGGGGTATGAAAGCTGATATCATTTCATATATCATAGGATATATACTACATCATTTTCAAGATGATAAACCATATGCACATTTGAGAGAGAAAACCAGTATAAAATAACTCCTATTTCTAAGTGCATTAAGGCTTGCAAAGTACCTTCTCATGACTAACCAGAGCATTCAAAGTACTATTTTGTCCATTTAACAGAGGAAACCAGAGATCAGGAAAACAAAGTGATTCGCCCAAGAGAAATATCCTGGGAGTTGTGATTCAAAAGTAGGTCTCCCAATTCCTGCATCCTACAGCCACGGAAATTCCACTGTGGCCCACATACGCCTCTGCAGTTTCCAGCTTTTCCCAGGACCCCTCCTTGTCATTCTACTGCTGCCCAGGCCCTGCCTGAGGCCAAGGGGCCCCCAAGACAGGCTTTGCTGATAAACTGACTTCTCTCTTCTAGCCAGAGAACCCAGAACCCAGGCTATGTCTGCGAATGGGCCCCTCTCTTTGTAATTTTCTCTAGCTACAGCCCTCAAAGCCAGTGACACTTTGAACGATATTAAGAAAAGCCTGGCATCTACGGTTAGAAAACAACACAGCCCCCTCCTACAATAAGCGAATCACTTCAAAACTCACCCAATCTGCCACTGATTCAAGCCTTGATTCACTCTGCCCTCTGTTTGGAGGGCTACAGGGTGGACACTGAACTCCTCCTAATACCTTCTTTAAGAGAGGAGAGGAACTAGACTCAGTTGACTCCATGTTGTATCTGCTGCCCTGCCTGGTTTCAACTCCCTGGACTAAGATGGTCCTGCACTGTGTACCTTTTTGGTATTCCATCTCTCTCCACTTTCCTACCTCCTTTTGTATGTTGCCTCCCCCTTTAGGAAGGGAAAGACTGTCTATATCAATTGAATCCCTAGAGGTTAGCATAGTGCCTAGCAGAACATAGGTTACTTAAGAAATGTTTATCCTAGCTGTGTGACCCTGGGCAAGTCACTGGATCCCCATTGCCTAGACCTTACAGCTCTTTTGCCTTGGAGCCAATACATAGTGATTCTAAGGAAGAAGAAAGAAAGAAAGAAAGAAAGAAAGAAAGAAAGAAAGAAA
>NC_058130.1:749572939-749589033 GCF_016433145.1 Gracilinanus agilis
AAGGAAGGAAGGAAGGAAGGAAGGAAGGAAGGAAGGAAGGAAGGAAGGAAGGAAGGAAGGAAGGAAGGAAGGTTTATTGAATTGGATTTGGTATAGAGAGCCAGCTCTATATACCAGGGATTTTCTGAGTGGCCTAGGGTGGTGGTCGGATGTAAAGGATGAAGCAGATTGGAAACAACAGCTGTTAGCTCATAGTTGCTCCAAAGTACCATGAAGTCACAAGTTTATTATATATGAAATTAAAGTTCCCTTTCACCCAAAAGCACAAAGAAAGTTTTACAGCTGCACAGAAATTTCCACTACAACTTAGACAATACAAAGAGGCCTCAGAAGCTTCAAGAAGATAAGAACCAGGCTGAATTTTTTGTCACTTTATTATCAGTAAACTAAGACTGGGAATATTTTGCTAGGGTGGGAAGCCCCTGAGTTTTTGGCCTTGGTTGTCTGAAACAACTTTTGAGACCAAGCAGCTGCATTTCTGACCAAGGGAGAGAATGTTAACCTTTTGACTGCTGATTTGCTAAGAACTTAAAGCTTTCCAATAAGACTATACTGTTTTCTAATAAGAAAAGGTATGGATCATAAAAGGGGTCAAAAGAGGAATCTCGGATTTTTATCTTAGATAGCCCATCCTGTCTTGTTCTAATTTATAGAACAGAAGGATTAACACATGGCTCTGCCAGGCTGCATTGACCTTTTAATGGGGTCCAATTAAAATATCTGAGACTCGGTTTCTCTTATTGGCCTCCCACATATTGGATCAGATAGGGAGAGGGTAGCCCTATGGAAATTCACACTTTGAATACTGAATTCCATTCAGGTCTGCACAGTTTAGGGAAAACACTGATAAATGGGAGAGGGTCCAGCACCCTCAATACTGGAGATTATTCCCTGTCCCCAAACACTATATAAATAAAAATAAGTAGAAAGAACTGATGAGTATTTTGCCTAGAAAGGAGAAACCATGGTGGGGAATGGGGTTGGGACACAATAGCCGTCTTCTATATTTGAAGGGCTGACATGAGAGGAAAGATTTGATCAGTTTGGTCTCAGAAGGCAGAACTAGGAACAATGGGTAGAAGCTGAAGTGAGATAGATTTAGATCTGATGTAAGTGTAATGGGAAGATTGGCCAATCCTGCACCAACGAGGTGCTGACGTTAGTTGTTTTTGAGTCATTTTTCTGTCTTGTCTGGCTCTTCATGACCCCATTTGGGGTTCTATTGGCAAAGACACTAGAATGGTTCGCCATTTCCTTCTCCATCTCCTTTTACAGATGGGGAAACTGTGGCTAACAGGGTTAAGTGGCTTGCCTAGGGTCACACAGCTGGGAAGTATCTGTGGCTAGATTTGAACACGGGAAGATCAGTCTTCCTGACTCCAGGTCTAGCACTGTATTCCACTGTACCACATCACTGACATTAGGCCAGCTCCCAAAATCAGTCACCCAAGTGGCAAAGTAAGGATTCCGAACTAGATCCTGCAAGGTCCCTTCACACTCAGAGATTCTGAAATTCCAAACCTGATTCCAGAACTTCGTCCACACTGACGCTATTTTACTATTCTCCTGAGGTTCCTCAGACTTGGCTAATAACCTACTTAGGTAAAACAATCAAGGGTTTACCTAAACTCTTCTTTAGAAATCTATTTGTATTTCCTGCCTATTTCAATTCTCAGGGTAACAGGTTTCTAGGGTTCATCTCACACCGTGTAAAATGGCTTTCTTTTGTTTGTCTGCCTCCATCCTGGCTTTATTCTCTTCTAGGAATCCAGGATTTTAAGGAAGCATGACAATCCTTCACATCTGTACAGCCATTTACCCTCTGTGGAGTATTTTTCACACTCATGAGCTCATCTGATCTTCCCAGCTATCCTGTGAGGGAGAAAAAGGCAGGGATTAAAAATCTCTCTTTGCCAGATAAGAAAACTAGAGAGGTGAATTTGCAGAGAGATGACAGAGAGGGGAGAGAACCCAAGACAACTGCCTTCTTTTCTAATTGCACAAGCTGCCTCCTAAACCAGGGAACAATTCTCATTTCCTTCTTTTTCGATCTTTTCCTGATTTGATAGATTGTAATGATACATTCTTGAAATGCTCAACTCTTTCAAAATATATGTGTTGTTGATTCATCTGTAAAAAGTCCCTGCTATGCTCGTCTCACATGGATGTCTGGAGGCAGGTAGGTGGCAAAGTGAATAGAGTGCCCTTTTTGGAGGCAGGAAGACTTGAGTTCTAAACCTGCCTCAAACACTTTTTCTTAAACTATAACTGTCACATTGAAATAACATACCCCCAAATAGGACTCTTCAAATTAAAGAAGACAAAAACCTTCAGCCTTCTGGACTAAAAAATCCTGTGTGACCCAAGACAAGTCCCTCGCTCTCTCTGGGCTGGAGTGCTCTAAGTGGTAGGAGATTTTTCCTTATGCCAAATCTGAATTTTACCTCTCTACTTTTCACCTCTTCCTCCCAGATCAGCTTCCCAGGACCAAGCAAATTAAGCCTTTCTTCCACATGAAACATGGAAGAGGGCTCTATAGTTCTAGAGTCCCCTTCTACCCTTAAATATATCATCCTCTCATCTTAGTCTTACTGGGTTCACCCTCAGTGAGGTCCTGGATCACTTCTCTCTATTTTTAATCCCTTTAAGCCCCCTCATCAACCCCAACTGTGCCTCAAAAGTCAAAGGAGACAGTGTCCAACCATCATAGATTGTATCCCTCACCCAAGAACTGTCCTATACATGCAGACTTGACTGGCTAAAAGAAATTCAGGCTGGGGAAATTAAGCAATGAGCTAAATCAGACTCCACTACCTTCTTCTCTAAGTTATTGTTCAGTTGGCAGGGGAAACCATGTTGGAGGTTGTTTCCTGAAGGCAACAGTTTGTGGCGTCTGTACCAGCACAAAGGGAGGTGATTTGAAGAGGTGGAAATGAGAGATGCTTATAGAAGGGAAGAGAGGGGGAACAGAATCTGAGAGTAGGGTAAATGAAAAGCTGGGGGTCTCAGGACTATGAGCACTGAGGTGACCTTGGACAGCTCCACTCCCTTTTCTAGGAATCCATTTTTTCCCCTAGAAATGAGAGAGAGAAGTAACCTGGTATAGCAGAGAGCCAGCCTCAAAATCAGGAAGACCCAAGTTCAAGTTCAACCTCTGACATATACTGATTGGATGACCCTGACTACGGTCCTTGGCCTCTCAGACCTAAAAAGTTACTGATAGGTTGCTGATCTGAATAGATGGAGGGACTTTCCATGTGGGAGTTCCTATGCGGATGTCACAAGTATGACACAAAAAAACCCCATAAGGGTCAGATAGGAGAGTTTCTAAGGTCCTTCCAGTTCTAGGGTCCCATCCATCTCCTGCAATCTTATTCGATTTCTGCTGAACAGAGCTGGAAGAAATCCCAAAGCCAAGGATTTGCCAGTTATGTGTGATCTTATCTCAAGTGGGCCCTCACTGCAGCAAGACAATAATTCAAACCTTCAGTAGGTAGTTCACTACTGCACTTTCCCCAGGACTGTTCTAACCTCAGGCCTCTGCCACTGATTACAGGTGTGCCTTCATCATCATCATCATCATCATCATCATCATCATCCTCGTAGCAACTAACATTAAAATAGTACTTTAAAGTCAGAAAAAATTTACAAATTATAATTCATTTGAGCTTCCTGACAACTATGTGTGGTAGGTGCTATTTTATAGATGGGGAAACTGAATGTGAGAGAAAGTAAGTAGTTTGCCCATAAGCTCGCTACTAGTAAGTTTCAGAGGCAGGATTTGAACCAAGGTCTTTCTGATTTTTGTATCACAGGAAGACAATACAGAGTTAAAGAGAGCTTAAATATCATCTGGTCCAGTCCCTATATTATACAGATGAGGAAATTAAGACTATGAAAGGAAAAGTGAGTTACCATATCTAAAGTGCTTTGCAATCCTCACATTATATGAATGTCAGCTTATTAAGGAGATTGAGTAGAGTTTGGAATCACAAAGTTTTAAGTTCAAATCTTGCCTGAGACAGCAACTGTGTGACTCTGGGCAAGTCACTTAAGCTCTGTCTGCCTAGTTTCCTAAACTGTAAAATCCAGGTCATCATGGCACTCACTTCCCTGGGTTGTTTAAAGGATCAAATAGGATTATTTATGTAAAATGCTTTCACAAACTTTAAAGCACTATGTGAATGTTAGCTAATATTATTGTTAACATTACTACTGCTCAAAATTATAGTTATGGTGGGTAGCAGAGCCAGATTTGGACCCATCCACTGTGTGTGTGACCTTCATTCTATGCATAAGGCCACATCATGTCCCAGAAGGTTTAGAACTAAAAAGAATCTTTAAAATCGTGTTGTCCAACCCCCTTGTTTTACATGTAAAGAAACCAAGGCCAAGAAAAGAGTGACTCACCAAAGGTGATGCAGCAACTCAAGTCTTCTGTCTTTGAATCCCATGTTCTTTCCACTTCACCTTGCTGCCTCTTCCTATTTTTTGTCCAGTTATTTCCTCAGCTTGGAATTCCCTGGTTTCCTTCAAGAGCCATTCCAATTGTGTCTTTCTACAGGATGGTCTTTCCCATGTCCTCTCCCAAGTTACATAGTCTTCTACTCTGAGGTTATGTTCCTTCTACTCTATATGTATCTGGTATATACCAATTCATGTACACGTTCTCTCCCCTAGTAGAATGTAAGCCTCTAGAGGGCAGGGACTGCTTTTGCAATTCTTTATAGTACAGTCCTTGGTCTCATTTGTATCCATGGCTTGAGTCTTACCATCAACTTCCACTCTGAAAACCATGGTGTTTCCCAGTCTCTGTTGACCTTGTCTTTATTCCAACCTAAATAAATTCAGACCCTGCCATTTATTGGGCAAGTCATATAATGTCTTTAGCTCTCAGTGTCTGGCCACACTGGCTTCCTTGCTATACCTTACAAACAATCCTCTGCTTCCCATCTCAATGCTTGGCCCATTTCTGGAATGCAACACCACTATAGAGTGGAGAGGGTCTATGTCCACACATGGACTCCTAGTTTCCATGTATTCCTTCAAGATGGCTCAAAGACCACCTTCTACAGGAAGCCTTTCTTCATGCCCTCCACCAGATACTTGAACCATGTCCTCTACATGTACCTTCCATCAACTCTGGTTGGTTGGTTTGTCATCCTTCATACCTGAAGAGGACCAAAATGACATTCCTACATTAGGGTCAATGTACAATGTGTCCTACCACGGTTGATAAAACTAATGCAAACTCATACAACTAATATGAACTGGGGAAAGCTCTACCATACGTCAGGCACAAATAGCCTATAGGAACAATTGGGATGGAGATGTCTCTGGATTTGTACATCTCATGTTTCTTTGGAGCTACTACAATTCTACTTTGTTCATAGCACCATCTTTGGTGCAGATACACCATGCAAGATGGTCCTACACACCAGTGTCTCTCACATCTCAACGATCACTACCAAAGTTCTTCAGTGGGACTTTGAAAGTGTCCCTTGGACCACTTCTTTTGACCTCCATGTGAATGCTTACCTTTTATGAGTTCTCTGTAAGATAGTCTTTTAACTAAAATGGTCTTTTCATCTATACTATATGAGTCTATTTGTGTATATTTTGTCTCCCTCCCTTAGACTATAAGCTGCTTGAGGGCAGAGACTATTTTTGCTTTTCTTTTTTGTCTCCTCAGCCCTAACACAGAGCCTGGTACAGAGTAAATCTTCAATAACTACTTATTCATTGAAGTATAAAATGAAGGGGAAGGACAACATAACCACTGTAGAATCCTTCTAGCCATAAATTTATTATCCCACTGAACTGAGTGCCGCATGAGGTCTGAGGCAGAAGGTCATTCCTGACTGGAGGGGATCATTATCATGGATCTTAAAACTGATTAACCCAGAGTGATCCATGGGGCAAAAGCACTCATTGAGAGGGTGAAAATGAGGAAATTGGACTCAATGAACTCCGAGGGGCCTTCCAGCTATAGATCTGTGATCTAATGATTCTAAGTCATTGGACCTCTCTGGGGCTCAATTCCCTCATCTAATAAAGTGAGGGGGGATGGACTCAGTACCTCTGAGGTCCCTTCCTGCTATCTCTAGCTCTATGATCATACAAATTCAGACACACGCACAACCCCGATGTAGGCAGAAGACCTCATAGATCAGCATATTTCATCCCATAGATGAAAATTTCTGGGGCAGTAATTTGAGCAGATTCACACTAAATGCTAATTCAGCTACTGCCCATTTTGGCTAATGCTTACGGTGGCTGCTTGATTGAGGCATGGGTTAATGCTGATTATGCCACATAATGTATGTTATATTCAAATATCCAATTAGCCCAGTCAAGGATGGTGCCCTTTCCATCAGAAGCCTGTTTGTTGGGTTTTTTTTTTTTGTTTGTTGGTTGGTTGTTGTTTTTTTTTTTTTCCCAGCCACAGCCTGTGTACTTTTCTTGGGAAATTGTTTGTCAATAGAGAGTCTTTGCACAGAAGGCCACCCAAGTTGTTACTGCCAGCTACCTCACCACAGTGAGCCCTTCGCTAAGAACAAAGGGATTTCAAAACCATCAGATTACCCAGTCTTCTTTCCTCAACAGCTCACCAAGTAATTTCTTCAGCACTGGTTACCAGGGATGTGGTCATTACATCCTCTGTGCAAAGTAGGGGCAGGTATTATTCTCCTCGTTGACAGATAGGGGAACTGAGCCCTACAAATTACCCAAAATTCCAGAGGTAATTAAAAGACAGAGCCAAAAATAGAGATGGATTATGACTCAATTCAATTCATAGATTCATAGGCAAATAGATTTAAAGTTGGAAAAAACTTTATACTTCATCTGATCCACTGTTTCCCAATGTGATCTGGAGAACCTTGAAGGTCCCTGAAATCCTATCACTGGATCCTGAGCTCAAAACTAATTATATACATATATATATATACATATATATATATATACCAAAAAGATTTTAACTTCTAAAACAAAAGTCAATATATTATTGTTGTTATTATTCATCCTTCACTTTTGTAGAGGACCAATGACATCATGGAATGATACCTTGACTTGCTCATGAGTTGGATTTAAGTGAGAAGGAGTAGCACAAAGTCATCAGCCTCATTCTCTCTTCCAGAGTCATCCAATCCAGGGACAGGACAAAAATCAAGACAACTGGTGATGGTACAAGATGCAGGAGACGACTTCAAGCTCAAAGCACTCCACGGGACCTGCTTCAGCCAACTTCATGGCCACTGGAATGAAATGTTCTCATCTGCCCATTCCACCAGAGGAAGATTTCACATGCTTGAAACAGACATCAGCCTAACTCAATGACAGGTTTGAGGCCACTTGGTTAGCTCCAACCTGGTTAAACCTGTCTGCTAAAAGATGGTTTTGCCATGATGTGACCACTGTGCATGCTACAGCTTCTTGGAGCCACAGCTGAGAGTTAAATAAGCCCTTACCCAGCGATCCTCAATTTTTTAAAATATAAAGGAGTCCTAAAAATTCAAAGATGAAAAGTTAGAAGATAAGAAGTTTGACTCCAACCCCATAATTTTACAAATGAAGAAACTAAGGCCAAGAGAGATTGACTTCAAAGTCACAGAGGTAGAAAAGCATTTATTAAGCACCTATAATGTTTGAAGCTCTGAGCTAAAAGTTCTGAGAATACAAGGACACAAATAAAAACATTCCCTGTCTTCGAGGGTCATCTATTCTATGGGGGGGGGGAACAATATGTTGTAGAGAAGTACCTATGAAATCAGAATAAAATTAATTAATTAAAAAAATTTTAAAAGTAATTCATGGAAGCACTAATAACTAGGGGAATCATGAAGCCTTCATGCTAAGGGCAGTATTTAAGGCACACAGGTATCTGAGGTAGGATTGGAGGCCAGGTCTTCTTGACTCTAAATCCAGTGTCTACTCTAATACACCTTGCTGCCTCTAGAGAACCTCTTGAGTATTGGATACCCTGTCCAAATCATCCATCACAGTCACTGACAGACATTTGTTAAGCACCAGGTGTGTACAGAATACTAAGAGATCTCCAAAGGTTAGATTACATTAAGTCCCTTGGGCAGCTAGGTGGATTAAGAGCCAGGCCTAGAGACAGGAGGTCCTGGGTTCAAATCTAGCCTCAGATACTTCCTAGCTGTGTGATCCTGGGCAAGTCACTTAACCCCATTGCCTAGCCCTTACTGGTCTTCTGCCTTGGAATTAATAATTAGTATTGATTCTAAGATGGGTGGTAAAAAAAAGTTTTTAATTACATGCAAACCTTTTCAGACTTTTTGAAAATTTCTCTCCTTCATGCAGTCCATATTCTATCCAAAATTGCTTAAGTATTAAAACACACCATCTGCCACTTTCATGCCCTTGCCCAGGTAGTCCCCCATTCCTAGAATATACTCCCCCATCAGCTTCTCCTAACTTCAGCTTTCTTCAAGGTTCAGAACATGAAGCTTCCTACATGAAACTTTTCCTGATTCTCCTACTCCTCCTAACAAAAACAACAATAATAAAAATAACAGAAACAATATTAAGATTTAAATAGCACTTCAAGATTTACAAAGCACTTTACATTATCTCATTTTATCCTCACAATCTTGAAAGGTAAATGCTCTTATTATCCCCATTTTACAGATGAGGACACTGAGGCAAAGAGAGGTTAAATGACTTGCCCCAGGTCACAAAGATACTTTGTCTGAGGCCAGATTTGAACTCAGGTCTATTGATTCCAGGTCCAATGTTCTATCCGCTGAGTCACCTAGGTACCTCTTTCTACCTCTGCTTAGCAGTCATTTTACATTTACTTATCTGCATATATGTTCTATCCTTTAGTCAAAGGCAAAGGCTTGGAGGGCAGGGATTATTTCATTTGTGACTTTATGTCCCTGGTACTTAGGATGTAGTAGGCGTTTAATCATCACTAACAGAATTGAATTATTGAACATAACCATTTTTCACAAAGTCATAGATTTAGAGGTAAATGCACTCTTTTATAGATAAGGAAACTGAGGCAAAAAGAAAGAAATTTATCTGTTCAAGGTTAAGTGGAATAGTCAAAATTTGAACCTAAGTCTCCTAGCATTCTTTCCTCAAAGAATCCTAGGAATTAGGGCTGAAAAGGTCTCTGGAGTCAACTGGTCCAATTCCCTCATGCTACAGAGAAATAACCTGAGACAACACAGGGGAATTAAGTGATTCATATTCAGCTACATTAGATTGTAAACTCCATGTAGGCAGAAACTATCTTTCATATTTGTATCCTCTACAATTTCCATGATGACACATACAGTAAGAGCTAAATAAATGTGTATTTGTTGCCATTCAGTTTTTCAATCATGTCCAATTCTTTGTGACCCCATTTTCAGGTTTTCTTAGCAAAGATACTATAGTAGTTTACCATTTCCTTCTCTAGCTCCTTTTACAGATAGAGGAAACTGAGATAGACAGAAATGACTTGCCCAAGTCACACAGCTATTAAGTTGTTGTTGTTCAATGGTTTCAGTCATATCCTACTCTTTGTGACCCCATTTGAGGTTCTCTTGGCAAAGATACTGGAGTGGTTTGCCATTTCCTTCTCCAGTTCATTTTACAGCTGTGGAAATTGAGGCAAATAGAATTGAAGTGACTTGTCCAGGGTCATATAGCTAATAAGTATTTGAGTCTGGATTTGAACTTGGGAAGATGAGTTTTCCTGACTCCAAGCCTGGCACTCTATTTACTGTGCCACCCAGATACCCAAATGTTTATTTACTGACTAGTTATTGACTGACCAACTCACTAAAATCACACAGAGAATAAGAGCAGCGGACCCAGTGCCCCTATCATTCTCCAGCGCTACTAGGAGAAGGCTGATTGACCTAATCTCGTGTTAAAAGAGTAAATGTTTGTAAAATGAATGAGGGGTATAAAAAGACTGGGGAGGGAACATGCCAAGAGGCTGAGTGAGAGCCCAAATGAAGCTAGTGTAGAGATAAAGGGCGGGCCTCATTCCTCATTGCTGTGGGCTCATTAAGTCTCTAATGGCATCGTACATCCAATGGCATCACACAACTTAATCTAAGTTTAGAGAGAAAAATCCATCATACCCTCCTTCCTCCCAGAGCTGAACACCCTTCAAAAGGCCAATTTCAAGTGACTCATAGGTCAACCTCTAGAGTTCATTCCTAGATGATCAGGTGAAGTAACTGGCAATGAGAAGATTCATTCTCTGTCTCTGTTTCTGTTTCTGTCTCTGTCTCTGTCTGTGTGTGTGCATGTCTTTCTCTCTCTCTCTTTCTCTCTCTGTCTCTCTGTCTCTCTCTCTGTCTCTCTGTCTGTCTGTCTGTCTCTCTCTCTCTCTCTCTCACACACACACACACACACACACACAATGCTTTCCTCTTTCAAATTTCCCCATTTCTGGTTTGTTTGTTTGTTTTTAAGCTTTACCTTCCTTCTTAGAATCAATACTGTATATTGGTTCCAAGGCATAAAAAGGTTAAGGACTAGGCAATCAGAGTTCAGGGACTCGACCAGGGTCACACAGGCAGGAAGTTTCTGATGCCAATTTTGAACCCAGGCAGTCCCGTCTCTAGGACTGGTTTTCAATCCATTGAGCCACCTAGGTGGCCCCCACCATTACTGTTGAGGGAAGCACCTTCCTCTCACTCAGTCAAGCTCATGACATCCATGTCTTCTTCCAGTCCTCCCTCTCACTCATTCTACACATCCAGTCCATCGCCAAATCATATCATTTCTACCTTCACACAGGTAGAAGACTTGAGCCTTGAAGAAAAAACTTCCCCATAATTACACTGATCTAAAGATTACACCTGAGAAGGTACTGGGTGCCCTCTACTCCACTGGGAATCTTCAAGCAAAGGCTTAGAGGCTGTTTATCACCTATGTTGTAAAGGTGATTTTTATATCAGGTAGATGTTGGAATGGATAACCTCAGAGTCCTCTTCTAGTACTAAGATTCTGTAATAGAAATGATGCTCTAGATCAGTGATTCCCAAAGTGGGCACCACCACCCCCTGGTGGGTGCTGCAGCGATCCAGGAGAGCGGTGATGGCCACAGGTGCATTTATCTTTCCTATTAATTGCTACTAAAATTTAAAAAAATTAATATCCAGGGGGCTAAGTAATATTTTTTCTGGAAAGGGGACAGTAGGCCAAAAAAATTTGGGAACCACTGCTCTAGATGCAAACCCTCACTTTGTTCCGGTTTCTCTGGTAAGCTCCTTGGGGGCAGGGAAGGCTTTACTTTTGAATTTCCATCCTCTGTCTACTAATTAAATGTTTGCTGATTGATTGACTGACTTTGATCCTAAATGAGTACATGCTACTAATGAGTCACTGGCTCATTGAGAAGCATCCCTTCTAGCTCTGGGAATTCATTTCAACAGGAAGCATTTGGGACATGGTTAAACATTTCACTTTCCTTTCCTACCCACCCAGCACTGAGGCAGGAAGAAACAAAGACAAGGTAAAGATTTGCCCACTGGTCCCAAGAAAGGATGAAGAACTGCTGGTGGCTCCTAGACCTTGCTATGATGATGATGTTTCTGAGCCTGAAAAACCCAAATCACTTTCTGAATCAATTTCCATTCACATCTGAGTGCTTCCAAAATTGGCGCACTGCACGAGATGAGCCTAGTTCTACATATGGAAAGCCACGCTTGAGCTAGGCTTTAAAAGAAGCCAGGGATTAGAGGTGAGGAAGGAGAACATTTCAGGCATGGGCGACAGCTTGGAGAAGGGTTATAGAGGATTCTCCGAGAGGAATACCATTGAATACATGGAGGAGAGTATTGTGTTAAAAGACTGAAACGATAGGATGGACCTAAGTTGGGAAGAGCTTTCATTAAAAGGTGAATAAACAATTGATAATTGATCCTAAACTGCAGGGTACTGGATAGGCAGGTTGGAGTGAGGGCACATGGTCAGACCTGCAAGAGAATGAGAGCTGTGGCCACTGGTGGAGGAAAAGTGGTAGAATCAGAAGATAACAGATGAGTTATGTCCTAAAGGAAACTGAAAACATTTCTATATCATTATATTGTTAACAGGAAAAGACCTCAAGAAGTTATCCAGTATATCGTCTCCATCAGATATACCAAGCCCTAAGCCACACCAGACATTTTATAAAGATCAGAGAACAGAGTTGGAATCCTGACCTTCCCCCTTTCTAATTGCGAGATGCAGAATATGTCACTTCTCTTCTCAAATCATTAGTTTCCTTATCTATAAATGCCCTGGCTTCCCCACAGGTTGATATATTATTCTATCTATAGTGCATGCATATAGATGTAAATATTTTGTGTATATGTGTATATATTATTGTATGTTTGATACATCATGTGTGTGTGTATATATATATGTATATATATATATGCATATATATATATATGCTGTATAAGTGTGTGTGTGTAATTGTTATGTTATGTCTGATTCTTCCTGACCCCACAGGCCATGCTATCCGTGGGTTTTCTCAGCATGGATACTTGAATGGTTTGTCATTTCCTTCTCCAATGGATCCAATGGATATGGGCCAGGAGGAGGAAAAAGGGAGGGAGAGAGGGGGGTAGAAGGAGAAGGAGAAAGAGGAGAAGGAGAAGGAGAAGGGGGCAGTAGGCCAAAAAAGTTTGGGAACCACTGCTCTAGCATAATGCCTGGCACACATTTGGCATTTAATAAGTGCATGCTTTTGGTCCATTGTTGTTGTTATGGATAAAAGGGTGGTACACTAAAGTTGGGGGGTATAATCTCCTTCCCTTGCTGAGTGACGGAGGGCTAAAGGTGATTGAGGTAATAGGAGAGGAATGAAAGGGATGGCTGGGTTTGGGGAGGAACGGACAAGGAGGTATTTGGATGGTAAAGGTACAGGGTGAGATATTCAGGAGAGGCAGCTGACACAGACTAGACACTCAGGCTAGAGACAGAGAACACTGGGGGGTAATAGACTGAACCCTTCCAGGCAGGAAAGGTACTCTTACAGACACAAGGAATAGGGCCAGACAGAAGTGGTTTGAATCTGACTTGAGGGCCTTCTTGTCAGTTTCTCAAGTCCTCAAAGGAGGAACCACAAGGCTCCTCCCTGTCAGTGAAACTGAAGGGATTCAGGAGGAAGTGTTGGGCAACTACTTCCTCCCAAGATGGATGCCTCCAGTTTCCCTCAGAAAATAAAAGAGAATTACTCCTCCCCCTTCACCCTTGCCTAATTTTTCAACACAAAGATTCTCCAGAGGGTTTAATTAGGCAACCAAGGGTTTTATTAATGTTTCAGGATTGGTCTCAAGGAGAGAGGGGTTTGGGGTTTCTGATAGCCGCTAGGGAGAAACTCAAGATGGGGGAGGGTCACAGGAATGGGTTAGAATAAGAGAGAACCTGTTCTCTCAGCCTGGGAAGATTTGGCTGCTTTTAAGGTAGAGGGTATACTAAAGGGATAGTTTGAATTCAAGGATGTCCTACTTGCCTATTGGGGAAACTAAACCCACAAAGTCTTTTCACTAAAAGCCCAAAAGCCACCCTGCCTCCCAGAGCCCCGGGAAAACAGGCAGGGAAAGCAGGGAAGTAATATGGAGAAGGTCAGGGAGAGGTCCAGAGAAATTAGCTAAGTACAAATTATCCAAAGACAAGGCACAGGCCAAAGCAAACCAAAAGCCAAAATAAAGCTCTGGTTGATCCTTCCGCTCTGTTCAAGCATCAGGGATTAACTGAACTCTCTCAGAATTCTAAGGCTCAACTGCCAGAAGTTTTCAGTTGGCCCCCTGCAAGAGCAAAAATCCCTCTTGCAACTTTTGCATTACATTGTGAAGATCAAATGAGATATTGCCAGTAAAGTACTATACAACCATGGTATTCTATATAAGCATGCCACCTACAGCCAAGCACCTTGAAGTTCTAGGTTTACAATGACAAAAATTCAAACTAGAGGGCTACTCCCCAAAGACTGCAAATACTTAGTTATGTATCCCCCTCATCCAGGTTATACTTCAAAATCTCCAAAAATAGTTTTCTTATAATTCACATCTTTGTCTTCATATATGTGGATCGGGTTCCCCTGATCTTTTACAAGTCTTCAGGGTAATACTATATAATAAACCAAGTTATAAGGCACTCTCCCCCACCAAAAAAAAATTTAAGCTCTAAAGGAGCTTATGAACAATCAATAAAGATGTAAAGATTTAAAATAGCCAATAAGCAATCAATAAATTCTCATCTTTCATGCAGTTGTCCAGACAAACAGTACAAAACAACAACAACAAAAAAAAACACCCCATGATCTTGAGAATCATCCTTGGTGCTTGTAACAAGATATTACTTCAGCCTTGGATTAGAAAGCCATCCTTCTTGCAACCACAGAGTGGGTAAATTAATTCATGAATTCTCAATTTTCACTATGAGAATTTCACAGGATCCCAAACCTACAAATAGCAAGGGACTTCGGAGACAAAAATCTAGAACCCTAAATGGACTCTAGAGCATCCTCAGCCAGGAGTCATCAAGCTTTTGTTTGAATATATCAAGTTGGGGGAGGGGGTGGGTAACTCACTATCATCTGTGACAACCCATTCCATTTTTACAGAACTCCAGTTTTGGGGGCCTTTTTATTTACATCAAACCCAAATCAGTCTCTCTGCAGCCCCCATTCATTGCTCCTAGCTCTGCCCTCTGGGGTCAAGCTAATGCCCCTTCTACGTGTCCCTTCTGCTACTTAAACTTAGCTACCAGCCATGTCCTCTCTTTCCAAAAAAACTGGGTTTTTCCTGAAACATGTCCTGTCTTACCTCTCTGGTTCCAAATTAAGCTAACTAAAACCTAGGGTGATAGAGACACGGCCTGAGCACATGAATTGCCGGGATCTTTTGTCCACCAGGTTGGTTTGGGTCCCATGGTGAGATCATCTGTGGGGAGGATTCTGTCCCTGTTCTTTGAAATCCTGAATCAGAATGGTAGACCAAGGAAGGACATTTGTGTACACACACACACACACACACACACACACACACACACACACACCAATAATAATACTTTTGCACTTTGTGATCTCATCACTGTGGGTACCCCTTCCAGAGATGTAGACAGCAGTCTCTCCATGCCTGCCCATTCACTCTGTCTCTTGTCCAGGTCCTCCCATAAATTCACAGACAAATATTTCCAATCTCCATCACCTATGGGTGTATTTGAGATCTTTGGCTCATCTTTCTCACTCAGTTTGGAAGGTGAGATGGCAGATCAGCTAGGTCACGAGCACAGATGAAATCATCGAACCTTTCAAGGGACACAGCACGTCACGACCCACACAAAGAGAGAAAGATCCCAGTTCCCAATCCTGAATTGAGGGTGAAAGGCACATTGAACTAAACAGTGTTAAGTAACTGCTTCTAAACCTTCTCACAAAGATTCTTTCACAGGACAGCGCCTCCACAGCTTCCTGTTTGAGACAGAAAAGTTCACGAACCTAAATATATTCCAGAGATGCAAAGCTTTCATAATTTTTATAAACTGACTCGTGTTTTACACATAAGTACTTAAAGGATTTGGGATAGATGGATGCATGAATGAATGAATGAATGAAGAAACTAAGGCTCTTCAACTACTTAAGGAATCATTTGTAAAGTCAAACTCATCTTATTTATAGATTTTTGCATTCCAATTTTTGAATGTCAGTTTTGCATAGTGCTGCACTGTATTATCTCAGATTCTAATTGCCGAGTGGGATCAAAGCAAGAAGGTGACTATCAGTGTTCAATCAATGTGCATCTTGAAGGAAGAAACCAGAGGATCAGAGTATGTGTATGACCCACCCCCCAAGATTTTCAAAAGGAGGCATTGTAGATTCTATTTCTCCAATATCAAAAAAGTCTTTTTGAGAAAAGTGAAAGGGTGATGAGATGATGAGAAAAGGAGATGGAAGGAAGGAACAAATGAACAAACAAACGAATGAAGGAAGGGAAAGGAGGAAGGGAGGGAAGGAGGGAGGGAAGGAAGGAGGAAAAGAGAGAGAGGGAGGGGAGGGAGGGAGGAAGAAAGGGAGGAAGGAATGAACAAATGAACAAAGGAAGGAACGAACGAAGGAAGAGAAAGGAGGG
>NC_058130.1:749598901-749629799 GCF_016433145.1 Gracilinanus agilis
AAGGAAGGAAGGAAGGAAGGAAGGAAGGAAGGAAGGAAGGAAGGAAGGAAGGAAGGAAGGAAGGAAGGAAGGAAGGAAGTGAAGAATGAGAGGCAGGTGTGTATCACAGTGGATTGAGAGCAAACCCTGGATATGGGAGGTCCTAGGTTCAAAACTGGCCTCAGACACTTCCAAGCTGTGTGACTCTGGGCAAGTCACTTAATCCCAATTGCTTAGTCCTTATTGTTCCTCTGATTTGGAATTGATATTAAGTACCAATTCTAAGATAGAATATAAGCTTTTTTTTAAGTAAAAACATTTTTTTGGTTCAATCAATGACCAGTGACATTTCTTTGTGACATTTGAATTCCTTCTTTCACTCACCCAGTCACAACCCCAGTTTAGATCCTTATCATCTCTTACCTACTGGTTGGTCTCCATTCTTCAAGTCCCTCCCCATTCCAATCTATTCTCCATTAAAGTGTGAAAACCATTTTCCCAATGTACAGATCCGACCATGTTACCCACCCCACTCATTCAATAAACTTCAGCAGCTCCCTATACCTTCAAAATAAGTTAATAATACATTGTTTCATTTAAAACCTTTATAATTTGGTGCCTTCCAAACTTTCCAGTCTTCTTACACTTTACGTTCTACACACCCCTGTGACATTAGCTTCATGTTCTTTGCATATGGCACACCAGCTATCATCTCCATGATTCTCCCTACTTGGAATGCTCTTCATCTATTATTGTTGTTTGACCTTTTCAATCATTTGATCCAACATGACTTCATTTTGAGATTTTCTTGGCAAATATACTAAGGCAGTTTGCTATTTCCTTCTCCAGCTCATTTTACAAATGAGGAAACTGAGGCAAATAGGGTTTTAATTACTTTTCTCGAATCACACAGCTAGTATCTGAGACTTCTAGCTCATCGTACAGATGAGGAAACTGAGGCAAACAGGGTGAAGTGATTTGCCCAGGGTTACTCAGCTAGTATGTGTCTGAGACTGGATTTGAACTCTTGCAGCAATCCATTCTATTTTGGAGTAGCCCTAATTGTTAGGACCTTTTTCTGATATTTTAAGCTTCTACCCACTGATCTGGTTTTTTCCTTCTGGGACCAACAGAATAAGTCCAGTCCCTCCTCCCCTTGATGGCCCTTCAAATATCTGAAAATAGCTCCTGGGTAACCCTCTGAATTTTCCTTTCTCAGGCTAAACACGCCCAGTTCCTTATGTCAAAGACTCACCATCCTATTGTCCCTCCTCTAGCCAAACAAAATGGTTGGTTTGTCATCATCAGCATTTAAGTAAAGGAGTTGGGGGGGGCGGAGCTGGGGGAGCAGAGATAATGACCACCAGAGTGCCATGATGATAAGAGATGATAAGATACACTTTTGGCATTATAACAAAACATGGCGGCCGATAGGGACTAACTAGCTTCTTCAAGAATCTAATGGGTCTTGGCTTTTTTTTTTCTTCCATCATTGCAACATGGCAATAAGCCAAAATGATGTCTGTGGGACACACCGCCCCAATGCTAGCAAAAAAAATTACCCAACAGCTATTGCAATCTTAAAGCCCCATCTCCCTCAGTCCTCCTAAATCATTTCTATTTTCCCCATTTTAATCCATGACCCCTTCCTGTCATCTCTATAGCCACTGTATTCTCTAGCCACTCACCCCCAGCCACTCTGAGTTGGGTAATTTCTGTCTCACGCCACATCTGTAATTAGGTCATTTATGACTAAAAAGCTCAAAGAAGAAAGCTTGGTGCAATAACATATCCGCGTAATGTAGCCATTCAGGAGCTATATGGCCGCCACTATGCTGATGAGCTAAAAGGAGAGCAATTCTATTAGCCATAAAGGAGACCCATCAGAAAAATGAATGCATTACTTCTCTATCAGCTAGCGCAGACCCGCTGGCACGGGAGCGCCTGGCCCTTTCCTACCTGCTCTCCGGATCTGGAATGTGGCCCACACACACGAGGGTGGCCGTCGTCTGCGCCTCGCCGTTGTCGATTTCCTCTTGGATCTCCCACTCGTCTTCGTTGCTGACTCTCACTGCCATGATCTTGAGCCCGGGGGCAGCTTTTATGCTGTTACAAGACAAAACAGACCATTTTAGGCAGCGAATGACAAGACGGGGATCGGTTGCCAAAGGGAACGATACCTCCACGGCCACCCTTCCCTTAAAGACACGTGGCAAAAGATGGCGGAGAAGAGTCGGGCTGAGGGATTCGTTTGCTTTACATGTGACTGAAGCACGGGTCTCCCAGCGTGAGACGTGGGTTAATTTTCTCCTTAAACGATACACTGGAAACCTGAACACTCTCCACTAGGTTGATGTAAATGAAGAAGATGCACCTCGGCAGAAATTTATTTAATTTGCAGTGTCTTATCCTCCAACTGGAAACGGGGAGGCATCTGCCACCAAGTACCAGAAATGGGAGCACCCAGGGTTCCTTCACCTACTAATGTGGTTTTGCATTTCCAAGACATTGAGAAGACAGCAGATGGGCCCCCAAGCTCAAATTCTGTACATGTCTTACCTATATTCAAATATTTACTTGTTTTCTCTCCCAAAAAGATGGAAGCTCCTTGAAGAGAGGGACTGTGTTTTTGCCTCCTTTGTATCTCTGAGGTTTAGCACAGTGCCTGACACATAATGAGCTCTTTTTTAATTTAGATTTAATTTTTAAGCCCTTATCTTCCATCTTAGAATTAATACTAAGTATAAGTTCCAAGGCAGAAGAGCAGTAGGGGCTAGGCAATGAGGGTTAAGTGACTTGCCCAGGGTCACACAACTAGGAAGTGTCTAAGACAAGATTTGAACCTAGTGAATTCTTTTTTTTTAAACCCTCACTTTCCATCTTAGAATCAGTACTATGTATTGGTTCAAAGGCAGAAGAGTGGTAAGGGCTAGGCAATGAGGGTTAAGTGACTTGCCCAGGGTCACACAGCTAGGAAGTGTCTAAGACAAGATTTGAACCTAGTGAAGTCTTTTTTTTATACCCTCACTTTCCATCATCTTAGAATCAATACTGTGCATTGGTTCAAAGGCAGAAGAGTGGTAAGGGTAGGCAATGGGGGGGGGGGGAGGGGCAGGGGTAAGTGACTTGCCCAGGGCCACGCAGCTAAGAAGTGTCTGAGGTCAGATTTGAACCCAGGAGCTCCCATCTCTAGGCTTGGCTCTCAATCCACTGAGACACCCAGCTGCTGCCAACCTAGTGAACTCTTAATAAAATTCTTATTAGCTGTCCAACCAGCAAGAGAAATGAGACTTCTTGTTGCTGCCAAGTAACCATAGATACCCACCCTCAACAGGGAAGTAAGTCAAGCTCAGACGTAAGAACCCCAAATGAGATATGAAAAGGCAGTTTTCACATGAAGAAATCAAAACTATCAATAACTATATGAAAAAGTGTTCTAAATCCCTCCTGATAAGAGAAATGCAAATCAAAACAACTCTGAGGTACCACCTCACATCTAGCAAATTAGCCAATATGGCAGCAAAGGAAAGTGATAAATGTTGGAGAGGGTGTGGCAAAATTGGGACACTAATACACTGCTGGTGGAGTTGTGAATTAATCCAACCATTCTGGAGGGCAATTTGAAATTATGCCCAAAGGGCTATAAAAGAATGCCTGCCCTTTGATCCAGCCATACCACAAGTTTGTACCCCAAAGTTTGTTTGTACTCCAAAGAGATAATAAGGAAAAATACTTGTACAAAAGGAACATGGGAAGCTGGGATTTAGAGTCCTGGGGAGCAGATTATAATTACGCAATATTTATAGCCACACTCTTTGTGTTGGCAAAAAAATTGGAAAATGAGGGAATGTATCAATTGGGGAGTGGCTGAACAAATCGTGGTATCTGCTAGTGATGGAATACTATTGTGCTGAAAGGAATGATGAACTGGAGGAATTCCATGTGAACTAGAACGACCTCCAGGTATTGATGCAGAGAGAAAGGAGCAGAGCCAGAAGAACATTGTACACAGAGACGGATACACTGTGGTAAAATCAAATGTAACAGACTTCTCTACTAGCAGCAATGCAATGATCCAGGACATTTCTGAGGGACTTGTGAGAAAGAATGCTATCCACATCCAGAGAAAGAACTGTGAGAGCAGAAAGCAGAAAAAAAAAATAGGATCAATCATGTGGTTAGATGGGGATATGATTGGGAATGTTGACTTTAAAAGATCAACTTTACTGCAAATAAGAATAATATGAAAATATATTTTAAACAATGACACATATAACCCAGTGGAATTGTCCATCAGCTCTGGGAGTGGGGAGGGAAGAGGGGTGGGAAAAATCATGAATCATGTAACCATGGAAAATTCTTCTTAATTAATTAATTAATTAAAAGATAAAAGAACCCTAAAGGGGCCTCTAGAGATTTATGGCACGAGAAAAGCTCATTTCCTAAAGGGGAAAAAAAACAGGTTGCTGAGTCCTTCTGCCATTGATAAAGGGGACAAGGAGAGTCCAATATCTTCATCAGCAGGTTGGCCCTTACCTGCCTCTTTTTCCATTGTTCCCAGAATGACCCTCAAGCTAGTACGAAATGGGAATCGGTCCCCACTGTCATAGCAAGAACTTCATTTGTAGCACTCAAGTTCTCCAAATGCTAGCCTGGGATTTCCATCTGGTGTACAATTAGGATGAAAGCTTACCTACCGTAGTTCTCTCCACCCCTCCCACCACCTCCACCACTGCTGCCATGACTTAATTAATTTTAAGTAATGCCAAGAGGGACTGCTTAGACTTCTGGTGAAATGAAACTATAGTACTGAGGGTTAGCCAGTCTACTTAGCAGGGAATGGTGATTGGCTTCCCCTCTGCTGTCTGGGGGCCAGTGGGAGCTGGTGCTCAAGGAGCTTCCTAACTTAGCTGTAAACCATTTCCCCTGAGGGTAGCATCTCCCTTGGCATTGGGTAAAAAGTGATGCAGGGCAAGTATCCATTATTTGCTAAGGGAATAATAAAGATAGAGGATGCCAAGTAACTGGTTTCTCTCCTTGCTTCCCTTGTCCCTGCGCATTAAAAATCTTTCCCTGCTTGAAACCTGGGTGGCTCCTTTTCTTTTGAACTTATCAAGCAGTAGTGTGTATCACAGTCAATAGCTTTTCCTCTGCCTCCCATTAGACTGTAAATTCCATGAAACAAGGACTACATCTCAGAGGTAGCTAGATAGCTCAGTGGATAGAAAGCCAAGCCTAGAGATGGGAAGTTCTAGTTTCAAATCTGGCCTCAGACACTTCCTTGCTGTGTGACCCTGGGCAAGTCACTTAACTCCCACTGCCTAGCCTTTACCACTCTCTGCCTTGGAACCAATATATGATATTGATTCTAAGATGAAAGGTAAGGCTTTTTTAAAAATAACAAGGACTACAGCTTATCTAAATTGTGTATTTCTCCCAGCTCCTGGCACAGTGTACTGCATGCAGTGTTATTTGGTAGTTTTCAGTTGTGTCCAACTCCTTGTGAAGTCATTTGAGGTTTCCTTGGCAAAGACACTAGAGTGGTTTGCCATTTTCTTCTCTAGCTCATGAGGCGAATAGGGTGAAGTGACTTGATCAGGATCACACAGCTAGTGTGTGACTGAGACAGATTTGAACTCAGGAGCATGAATATTCCTGATTCTAAGCTTAGCACTCTTTCCATTTAGTCACCTCGTTGCCCCTACACAGTAGTAGCATTTGCTAAATGTCTACTAAATTTGAAGGATGAAGAGAAAAATAATTAGCAAATTCAAATTCAGATGGACATATGGACAGAGAGATAATGGGTGGGTCAACAAGGGGCTGGATGAATAGAAAGATGGACAGACAAATGAACCAACAGACAGATAGAAAGATGAATGAAAAAGCAGACAGATGAGTGGACAGATCATCAGATGGATGGGTAAACATGCAGATGGGTGGAAAAACAGATGAACAGACAAATGAATGGACAGACAGATAGGAAGGTGGATGGATGGATGAGCAGATAGACAGACAGATAAACAACAAACAGATGGATGGACAGACAGACAGAAGGACAGACAAACTGACAGATATAAAGAGAGATGGATGGGCAAAAAAATTTCCAAGGCAAATAATACAGCCCAGATAGGGGAGAAAACATCCTTCGTTTCTAGTATGAGGACCTGAATTTGAATTTCTGTCACTTATTACCTAGGAGATCTCAGACAAGCGATGTGCCAGTCATTCAATAAGCAAAGAATAAGGGAATATTATACAGTGAAAAGAGGGTGGAGGGAGACAGACAGACAGACAGACAGACAGAGACAGAGAGGGAGACAGAGAGAGAGACAGAGACAGAGACAGAGACAGAGACAGAGACAGAGAGAAAGAGTCAGAAAGAGACAGAGAGAGACAGAGAAACAGAGACAGAGAGACAGAGAAGAGGAAAGGAGAGGAAAGGAAAGGAACAAACGAACGAAGTTAAAATCTAGGCTCTATGGGAGCAAAGAATTGGGAAGTAAGGAGAGGCCCATCAATTGGGGAACAATAGCCAGTCAAGTTGTGGTATATGAATGTGATGGAATATTATTGTACAGTAAGTAATGATAAACAGATTCATTTCAGAAAAACCTGGAAAGATGTATATTAACTAATCCAAAGTGAACTGAACAGAACCAGGAGAACATTATACACAGTAACAGTACTAAAATGATGATCAATTCTAAGACTTGTCTACTACAATCGAGACAGTGATCTACTGTGTGACCCTGGGCAAGTCACTTAACCCCCATTGCCTAGCCCTTTCCACTCTTCTGCCTTGGAACCAATACAAAGTATTGATTCCAAGATGGAAGGTAAGAGTTTAAAATGTTTTTAAAAAGACAGTGATCCAAGAAAAATTCCAAAGTATTCATTATGAAAGTGCTATAGCTTTCCAGAGAAAGAACTGATTAGCTCTGAATGCATACATATTTTACTTTATTCTTGTTTGTGTATATATATGTTTTCTTTTGACTTCACACATATTATCAATATATTGTCTACTTTCCCAAAGGGTAGGGAAGAGAGAGAATTTTGAACTCAGAATTCTAAAAAATGAATGTTAATATTTCTCATATGAAATAGAAATATTTAATCAAAAATATAATAAATAAATAAATATAATTTTTAAATATAAGCTCTGCTACTTTTTTAAAAACCTTTATTTTCTGTCTTAGAAGCAATACTAAGTATTAGCTGAAGGCAGAAGAACAGTAAGGACTAGGCAATGGGGGTCAAGTGACTTGCCCAGGGTCATACAACTAGGAAGTGGCCGAGGCCAGATTTTAACCTAGACCTTCCCCACCTCCAGACCTGGCTCTCTATCGACTGAGACATCTAGCTGTTTACTATTACCTGCCAGCTCATGACTTCTCTGGATCTTGGTTTCCTCATCTATGAAATGAGGAGGTCCAACAAGATGGCTTCTTAGGCTTCTTCCAGCTCTGGCACTATGGTCTACTAGGATGCTCAGGTGAAGCTGATTCCTGGATTTGTCCTTGGCTTTGAGGGCACAGATGAGGCCCCTCAGGGGACCCTTCTGTTGGCACGACATTTGCTTCCCTCCCTCTGGGGCAGTGTTCTCTCACAATTCCCCTTCTAGACACTGCAAAGCTCAGCGACTTCGTTTTTCCTTGAAGTGGGCCTGCCTCCAAGCCTCCTACCTCAATCACTTTACAAGAGGGACTCATTATGGGTTTTATCTCTCTCCTTTCCTCCCTCCTCTCACACAATCACAGATTGTCAGCACCAGAAGGAACCTCCAAGGCCAGCTAGATCAACTTGTACCTGAATAAGAATTCCTTCTAAAGCATTCAAGAAAAGCACTCGTCCAGCCTATGCTTGGAGCCCACAAGAAAGCAGGTGACTTACTCTCGCTCAAAGCACTCCATTCTACTTTAGGATGATTTAATTCTTGAGAAGTTTTTCTTTGTGTCTAGCTAAAAGTTTCTTCTTTGTAGTTTCTTCCCACAGCCCTTCCCACAGGGTCCAAGTCAAATTAATCAAATTCTCCTTCAACACAACATCCTTTCCTTGAGACACCTGAAGACATAGAAATCAAGTGTTCAATAACCAGTTCTCAGTTCCTTCAACTCATTTTCTTATGATCTGATCTGAAGACCATTCACCGTCCTGATGGCCCTCCTCCTTTCCCCTCCAAAATGTCTGGAAAAGCTGCTCTCTCCTAGAAACATAGAAAGAGATCTGGAATCGGAAAAGATAAATTTACCTCTGATACCACCTGTGTGACATCGACCATGTCACTTAACTTCCTGTGCCTCAGTTTCCTTATCTGTAAAATAAAAGGGTTAACTAGATAGCCTCTGAGGCCCCTGATAGCTCTGACTCACTTGTCTTATCTTGTCCTGTCCTCTTCACACATTTCTAAGCAAATCAGAACAATAAATGGTATCAATAAAGATAAATGAGCTAGGTAGCTCAGTGGATACAGCCAGGCAAGGAGAAGGGAGGTCCTGGGTTCAAATTTGACCTCAAATATTTCCTAGCTGTGTGAACCTGGGCAAGTCACTTAATCCCAACTTCTTAGTCCTTACCACTCTTCTGCCTTGGAATTGATACTTGTTATCAATTCTAAGATAGAAAGTAAGGGCTTATATAAACAATAGAGGGATCTTCTTCATCAGAGTGTTAATGGGATCATTTAGATAATGAATAGCTAATAAGAATCCTGGCATCCTGATTCAGGACCTGAAAGGGATCTGAGAGACCACCTGATCCAGCCCCACTCATTTTACACATGAGAAAACCAAAGCCAAGGACTTATGCCTTAAGACTGTATTCACTGTTGTTCAGTCATTTCAATCATGTCCGACTCTTTGTGACCCCATTTGGAGTTTTCTTGGCAAAGATCCTGGAAGGGTTTGCCATTTCCTTCTCCAATTGATTTGACAGATAAGGAAACTATAACAAGTTTAAGTGACTTGTCCAGGATCACACAGGTATTAAATGTCTAAGGCCATTTTGAATTCAGGTCTTCCTGACTCTAGGGTCAGTCATCTATGCACTAGCCCACCCAATTGCCCTCAAGGCCATACTATATCAATGAAATCATAGGGCCAGTCCCTCATACTACTTCTCAATCCTGGAAGGTCCTTCTACCTTGATGCCCCCTTTTCCCAATGGTGAGTTCCTCCAAGAACCTTCATTTTGAGGAGGGGTCCAGGTCAATGCTCCATTCTTCATCAGAGTGGATAGAGTACCTGGCCTGGAGCAGGAAGACTCATCTTCATGAGCTCAAATCCAGCCTCAGACTTATTAGCTTTGTGATACTGGGCAAGTCACCTAAACTTTAGGGGTTTTTGCCTATGTTTCTTCATCTGCAAAACGAGCTGGAGAATGAAACAGCAAACCACTCCAGTATCTTTGCCCTCCCCCAAAAAAATCCCAGATAGGGTCACAAAGAGTTGGACACAACTGGAAAACAACAAGAACAACAACCAAAAAAAAATGGGGATCAGGCTGCTTAAGCTACGCTCACCTTAAAGGAAAATTATACAGAAAACTCTCTAGGAATCCGAGTTCCCATCTTCATTTCTGGGGCTCCAGCAGTCATCCCTAGAACAGACAGAATCTACCCGAGAGACTGAAGTTTCACTGTGGCATATTTTGCACACACTGAAATATTACTGCTTCGAAGCTTAATAAAGGCAGCCAGACCCTTACATATGCTCTATAAAGCAACTATCCGTGTGGCAGTCACACATTAACTGCTTCCATATGCGTCAGGGACAAAGAAAGGCAGAAATGTGGCACAGTCGTTGCTAGTTCCCCTTCCCTCCGAGTGCAATCTCCACCGACAGCTCTCCTCCGGCTCATTTCCGTCAGCCCTGGCATGCTCTCTTTCACTGCCCATCAGTTCAGGGTCCTTGGCCTCATGGATTTTACATGCTAAGATTCTACCCACTGGCACAGAAACACAGAAGGATGGAGTGAGGAGGGACCTATGAAGAAACAGTGTCAGAGCTGAGAAGAACCTTGGGCATATAATGTCTGAGTCTCTCTTTAGAAGAAAGGATGAAAGAAAGAGCTTGGAAGGACCACAGAACAGGGAAGGTCAAAGCTTGAAGGGGCAATGGAACAGAGAAGATAAGAATTTGAAGGGACCATGGAACAGAGAAGATCAGAGTTTGGTGGGGTCATGTAGCAGAGAAGATCAGGGCTTGAAGAGACCATGGAACAGAAAAGATCAGAGCTTGGTGGGGCCACCAAAGAAGGAAGGTCAGAGCTAGAAGGGACCGTGGAACAGAGAAGATCAGAGCGTGGTGGGGCCATGGACCAGAGAAAATTGGAGCCTGGAGGGACCACCAAAGGGGGAAGGTCAGAGCTAGAAGGGACCATGGGACAGAAAAGATCAGAGTTTTGTGGGATCATGAAACCATGAAGGTCAGAGCATGGAGGGGCCAGGGAATATAAAATGTCAGAGCTTGGAAGGGCCTTAGAAAAGAAAATATCAGAACTGAAAAGAGACCTTAAAACATAGAATGTCAACAATGAGAGAGGCCACAGAAAAAAGAATGTCACCACTGGAAGTAGCCTAAGAATATAGAATGTCAGAACTGAGAAGGATCTTGGAATTGAGACTGTCAGGCTCCAAGGACCTTAGAACATGTCAGAATGGGGAAGAACAGATGCCAGGAAAGGGAGAGACCTTAGAACACAAAATATTAGAACTCGAAGGGCCCTTAACATAGAAAATGTTAAAGCTAAAAAGGACCCCTAGATTATAGATGATCAGAGCTTGTTTAGCCCTCAACTACCATCCAGGCCTAGGGGTTCTTAATCTAGGATCTATAGGTCCTTGGAGAGATTTTTAGGGAGTGCATGAACTTAGAGAGGGGAAAAAAGACATATCCACATTTCAATATGATTGGTTTCCTTTGCAATCCTATGTATCTTTGACATTTAAAAACATTATTCTCAATATCTATATACTTCACCAGACTGCCAAAAGAATCTATGATAAAAAAAATGTTCAAAATGTTTGATCTAGGCTAACCCCCGTATTACACAGATGGATAGTTCTCTGCCAGTCCTATGAACCTAGACTTGTGATTCTGATTCCCATAAAAATAGTCTCGTGTTCTTCACAATTTTTTTCATTAATTTCCTTGATATTCTTGACCTTTTGTTCTCTTAGATGAAACTTTTTTAGCTCTATAAAATAATTATTTGGTAGTTTGATTGATATTGCACTGAAGTATAAATATTCTCATGGAGAAATATTATGATTGAATGATTGACTGAATGAATGAAAAAGGATTTATTGGATGCTTATTGTATTCTAGGAACTGAATTAAGTACTAGGAGAAAAAAAATACAAAAACAAAAACAGTCCCCGCTCTTAAGAAGTTTATATTCTGATAGGGGGAAACATCATGTAACAAAGTAATGGACAGGGAAAAGATGATCTTAGAGATCCCTTAAGTTTTAAATCTATAAATAGAACTATAGACTCCATATGACCTAGAGTCTGTATTGATTTGGTTATTTGGGGGAATTAAAAAATAGATGGAGGGGCAGCTGGGTAGCTCAGTGGATTGAGAGTCGGACCTAGAGACTGGAGGTCCTGGGTTCAAATCCGGCCTCAGACACTTCCCAGCTGTGTGACCCTGGGCAAGTCACTCCACCCCCACTGCCCACCCTTACCACTGTTCCACCTATGAGCCAATACACAGAAGTTAAGGGTTTAAAAAAAAAATAGATGGGAAGCTCTGGTACAGACTTGAAGAGGTAACCACCAGAGAAGGGTATTTTGGTTTAAAAAGTTACAGGTGGGATAGCCAAGTGGCTCAGTAGATAGGGTCAGGCCTGAAGACAGGGGGTTGTTCAGACACTTCCTAGCTGTGTGACCCTGGGCAAGTCACCTAACCCCCACTGCCTAGCCCTTACCACTCTTCTGCCCTGGAACCGATATTTAGTATCAATTCTAAGACATAAGTTAAGAGTTTAAAAACAAAAATGTTACAGGGATGGAGAATGGAACTCCAGGGGAGCAGACAGACACACACTTCCCAGCATCAAGGATAGGATTGATTTTATTTTGGCTCGAGAACTAGAAAACAGGTGGAGGGAAGAAGGAGGGAGTAGGGAACAGAAGTCACGAAAATGGATGAAACCAGGGAGAAGAGCAGAGGCCCAGTCAAGGCCTGATGACTTCAAAGTCACTAAGAGAAAAAAGTGAATTAAATATTTAGGCAAAAGGCTGCTAGACCGCTGGTGGAACAAACCAGAGCATTTTCTTTGAGCCTGTGTCTTGGAACTGCTATGCTGAACTCAGAGATCCAAATGGTCCTGCAGAGAAACAACCACTATAATCACTTAAGGAGTGAAAGGCAGCGTCTGGGTAAGATGCAGCCGGGCAGGTGAGCAGCAAAGAGATGAGCCCCATGTGAAAGCTATAGAAGAACCAAGGGATGCCTGAAAATACCATTATCCTGGAAGCAATGGAATTAAAGAGGATCTCAGTGGACAAGGAAGAAACAGAGGGAGGAAGGAATAGAGGTGGGGTTTCTAGATTCCCTAAGACTTGGGTGGAAGCTTGCAAGAGCCAGGAAGAAGTCCAAAAGGCTCTGCAGCCCTGACAACCTCACCTCCCTCCCTCGGAAGCAGGAGTTCTCAACCCTTTTTGTACACCTGGACCTTCTCAGCAGTCGCTCTAGTCCAGGGAAGCCTGTGGCCCCTTCCCAGAATCATGTCTCCAAGGGCACGTAATAGGTTGGGTCACAAAGGAAACCAAGTCCATTGAAATTTGATAATTAAAAAAAAAATTTAAGTTCATGGACAGCAGGCTAAAAAGTCTTTCAAATCTATATCGTAGATCCCCGACCCATTTTGTAATTCTCACACACCCGGGTTCATATTTGTGCAACATCCAAACCAATATAGATCCTGGATCATATGGAGTCTATAGATGTGGTCATAGATTTCAACCTGGAAGAGACCCTGAGGCCATCTTAACCAACTCCCCCTCTCTGTCCTCTCTAGTCTCTACCAATCATCACCATCTCCGGAACCGAACATCTTAATTGCCCAGAGCACAGAGACTAGAGATCTTAAGTGACTCACCCAGAGGTGCACAGACAGAAAGTGTCAGAGGCAGGACCTGAAGCTAGATTTTCTTGGCTTAAAGGGAAGTTTTCTATCCACTCTTCTACTACCTACCCCCTCTCTTTTCCTCCCTCCCTTCTTCTCCCCTTCTCTCTTCTGTCTTTCTTTCTCTCACCTTTCTCTGTCTTTCTCTCCCTTTCTCTCCCTCCTTTCTTCTTTCCCTCTTTCCCTTTTCCTATCACTTTTCCTTCCCTCCTAACCCTCCCCCTTTCCCACTCCTTCCTGCCCTCTCTCTCCCTCTCTCTTTCCCTCCCTTCCTTCTCTTTCTCTCTCTCCTCTCTTTCTGTCTCTCCCTCAATTGCTTTCCCCCTCTTCCTTCTTCCCTTCCCCCTCACTCCCCTGTCTTTCTTTCTCACTTTCTCCTTTTCCCACCCTTCCTTCTTTCTTGTTCTCTCTTCTCTATCTCTGTCTCTGCTACTATCTCTCTTTCTCTTTCTCTCTCTCCAAATATATATACAAATGTAAATGTGTGTATATCTATGTATATACCCACATACATATTTGCATAAGTAGCTATGTAGAGATACAAATATAGATAGAAGTAAATAAACACTTATTAAGCACCTTTTTTATGCCAGGCACTATGCTAAGCACTTTACATATATGATCTCATTTAATTCTCACAACACCCCTGGGAGGTAGATAATATTATTATTCCCATTTTACAGATATAGAAACTGAAGTAGGTGGAGGTATCTTCTGAGATCCCTCCCAGCTCTCTAAGACTAAAGCCTGGAGACTTCAATGGCCAAAAGCAAGGCACCCACGAACAGCAGCAGCCAAGGCAAGTGGATGCTCCAAAGATCTTTGCAGAAGTCACAAATAAGGGCTGAACTGTAAAGGATGAGGCTCCAGACTAGCCAAAGAAGGAAAGCAAAGAGGAGTGAAGGCACCCGGCGTTCAGCAGACCTTTGGGGAGAAATGAAGCTCAGGACTCGGGACCATTTCAAGGTTTGATTAATGAAAAGGGTAAAGAGGCTTTTAATTTGGCCTCTCCAAGCAAATTACTTTCTATGTGATAAATTAGCTACTGGGAGAGAGAAAAATGCATACCAGTCCCCCCTGGGGGGAACCCACCAGAAGCTGGGCCCACTAGGGAGCCTGCCTCTACCGCAGTTCTGTTCCAAACTGATATTTAAACTCCAAATGATGGAGCAGGCAGGGAGAGGAGCTCAGAAGAAACACGGTAGACACACCCTGCTGGCATTGTGCCTAGTTGGCCCCAGCTTTTGAGTTCCAGAATAAGATATAAAGAGAATTTCCAGCTTTCAGGCTGACGGAAAATCTATGGTGATGGTAGTAGTAAAGTTACTAACTTCACTGAGGAGAGTGCCTGGCACTTGGGTGGGCACTCAGTAAATGCTCTTTTTTTAAAAAAAAAAAAAAACCCTCACCTCCCATCTTAGAATCAGTACTGTGTATTGGTTCCAAGGCTAGGCAATGGAGGTTAAGGGACTTGTCCAGGGTCACACAGCTAAGATGTGTCTGAGGCCAGATTTGAACCCAGGACCTCCCGTCTCTAGGCCTGGCTCTCAAACCACTGAGCCACCCAGATGCCCCTATAAATGCTCTTTGAATGAATGGATTGACTGATTGATGAATCGTGTTGCTGCCCCTTTTTCCCCCCAAGTTGTTATCAAAAGTTTGTGTTCTGGGGCAGCTGGGTGGCTCAGTGGATGGAGGGCCAGGCCCAGAATCAGGAGGTCCTGGGTTCAGATCTGGCCTCAGACACTATCTCACCATGTGACCCTGGGCAAGTCACTTGACCCCCAATGCCCAGCCCTTACTGCTCTTCTGCCTTGGAACCAATTCACAATATTGATTCTAAGATGGAAGATAAAAGTTTTTTTAAAACAACCCTTGGGTTTATTCAACACCAGGCCAACATCTTGGGCTACTGTTTCTGTGTCTTATCTCTCTAGCATGAAAGGTTGGGCAAAGTGATGAGGGTTTGAAGGCTTCATCTACGTTATCTCATTTGATTCTCACAACCCCTATGGGAGGTGGGCGGCATTATCCCCCTTCTGCCGATAACTGAAGGGAGACTCAGAAAGGTTATGCCACTTTCTGGGTGTCACACAGCTATTACACATCTCAAGCAGAGTTCAAACCCAGGGCCACCTGATTCCACAGTCAAAGCATGAAAGGAAATATCTCAGACTACAAAATCCAACAAGCATTTATTAAACACCTATTATATGCCAATCACCATCCTCCACATGAGGGATACAAGTAAAAGGAAATACAGTCCCTGCCTGGGAAGAGCTTACAGTCTAATGAGGGGGGTTTACTTGACATCAGAGGCAAATAATCCATCTTTTGTTTGATTGGGTTGGGGGCGAAGCCAGCAAATAATGGCCAATGGGTGAGATCTAGACAGTGCGAATGGGAAGAAACCAAGGTCAAAGGGGTCTGGCCCAGCGTTCAAAGCTGGAGATGTAACCTCAGCCTCTCCTGACTCCAGATTCAGCCTCCTTTCTGCTCCAGCTCAGTGCCCCATAGACGCCCAACAGTCCTATCCACCATCTTTTTCCATGTCCATTTGCACCTATGTCCCATTGGGCAGACTGCAGACTGCCCCATTCCCTCCTGGAATGGTCTTCGGGAAGAGGGCATTCATCAGCAAGAGGCCAAGGCCGGGGGACCTTCTCTTAGCTGAGAATATGGAGCTTCAGTAATTGATTTTATGCAAGTGTGAACTTTTCCAAAGGAACACACTGCAGAGTAGTCAAATTGGGGGAAGGGGGAAGAAGGGAGGGAGGGAGGGCTTTTGTCCTTCCTCTCCCGTTTTTTCTTTACCTTTTTTCCCCTTAAGGATGCTAAATTCCAAGCAAACCTGCCCTTTAATAATGCACACCCCTTCCCAACTTAGAAGTCTGACATTTTTACCAGGGAAGGGAAAAAAATACATTTCAGTCTCTGAAGAGTCTCAAACAGCTGCCACGCTTCTCTAATCCTGGGAGGGATCATGGGCATGTTGGCAGGGGGCTGGGAGGAAGCACTTGAGATCCTCCAGGACAGAGAGCCACCCAATGAGGAGCTACCCTGGCCACTCCTCTTAGAACTGGCATTGGTGCCACTCGGGCCAAAGGAAGCCTCTGGGAAGCCTCTGACCATAAATGGGCTGTGGGAAGCTCACTCAGAAAGCAAGACAGATTCTCTGTTCAATGTTCCTTCTCTGTGTCTTTGTCTCTGTCTCTCTGTCTCTCTCTGTCTCTTTCTCCTTTCCTATCTCTCTGTCATTTTCTCTGTCTCTCTCGCTCTTTCCCTCTTTGTCTCTCCCTGGCTTTCTATCTCTGTCTCTCTGTCTCTGACCTTCTGTCTGTCTTTGTCTCTGTCTCTGTCTCTGTCTCTGTCTCTCTCTCTCTCTCTGTCTGTCTCTCTGTCTCTCTTTCCTTTCCTTTCTCTCTCTTTTTCTCTGTCTCTTTCCCTCTAACCATCTGCCTGTTTCTCTCTGTATCTCTCTCCTTTCTTTGTCTCTCCTCTCTGTATCTGTCTTTCTGTCTCTGTCTTTTGTTCTCTCTTTGTTTCCATCTCTCTTTTATCTCTTTATATCTCTGCCTCTCTATACCTCCATCTCTCTCTCTCAATCTGAGTCTCTGTATCTCTCTATCTCTGTTTATTCCTCTGTCTATTTCTCTCTCTGTCTCTTTCTTCCTTTCTTTCTTTCCTCTCTTTCCTCTCTGTCTGTCTCCTTGTTTATCTTTCCTTTTTGTCTCTGTCTCTTTGTCTCTCTCTTACTCTCCCTCCCTATCTCACTATATCTCTGTCTTTATATACCTCCATCTCTCTCTCAATCTGTGTGTCTCTGAATCTCTCTATCTCTGTTTATTCCTATCTGTTTCTCTCTCTCCTCTCTCTGTCTCTCCTTCCTTCCTTCCTTTCTTTATCTTTCTTTCTTTCCTCTCTCTCTCCTCCCTGTCTGTCTCATTGTTTCTCTCTCCTTTCTGTCTCTATCTCTTTACTCTCCCTCCCTATCTCATTATATCTCTGTCTCTATTTCTCCACATCTGTATTTTCTCTGTCTCTATATCACTGTCCCTGTCTTATCTTTCTCTGCCTCTGTCTCTCTGTCTCTCCTCTTTGTATCTAGATCCCTATCTATCTATCTATCTATCTATCTATCTCTATCTCTGTTTGTCTTTCTCTCTTTCTCTCTCATTCACTCACTTGGGAGTTGCGGTATGGTGCTGTCCTGGGGTCTAGGTATCATTCCACATTGAAGGTAGAGTGTTCCCCCTACAGTGATTCCCTGATATTTGGGGCACCTTCAAAGCTAGCAGCTGGTTTTTGTCTTTGAGGGCCCAAGCCTAAAAGATGATGCTGGAGACAACAAAGATGCCTTGAATAAATATTATAAGGAGAATGGTCCTAGAGCTGGATTGGTCCTCAGTCTAGTCTAGACTTTTTATTTTACAGATAAGGAAATTGAGTCAGGGGGTGTAAATGAATTACTCAAAGTCACACAGATAATAGATAAAGGTGGGATTTGAACCCAGCCAAGGTCACACAGGTAGTAGGTAAAGGTGGGATTTGAACCCAGGCCCTTTGGCTCCAAAGCCAGAGTCCTTGCTCTAAATCACACCAAAGGGAATGAACTTCTGTCAGGTCACAACTGCCTCAGGCTCCCACTGAGTAGTCACTCTTCCATACAAAAAAGAATTATTCATAATGCAGCAGAAGGTAGTCTGGTGTCAGAGAAAGAATACCCAATGAGCACCAAGAGACAATAATACAAGGGGCAGCTGGGTAGCTCAGTGGATTGAGAGTCAGGCCTAGAGACAGGAGGTCCTAGGTTCAAATCCAACCTCAGACACTTCCCAGCTGTGTGACCCTGGGCAAGTCACTTGACCCCCATTGCCCACCCTTACCACTCTTCCACCAAGGAGCCAATACACAGAAGTTAAGGGTTTAAAAAAAAGAGAGAGAGAGACAATAATACAAAACAGGCTGAATGTAGAGTCAGCAGCCTTGGGTCCCAATCTGGGACTCTGTGATTTACTATCTCTGTCACCAAGAAAAAAAACAAGTTTAGCAGGTAACTAGTGGCTCAATGAATTGCAAGTCCAGCCTAGAGATAGGAGCTCCTGAGTTCAAATCTGACCTCAGCTACCTCCTTGCTTTGGGACCCTGACCAAGTCACTTGGCCCCCATTAGCTAGCCCTGACCACTCTTCTACCTTCGAACCAATCCACAGTATTGATTCTAAGATGGAAGATAAGGCTTGAAAAATAAAGAAATGCTTCTTGACTCATTTATCAAGCACATGCCAAAGACTGTTTTGCGTATTATGGGCATATTTGTATTTAATCTATACATATTTTTTCCAGAGACTTTAGGGACCCCACCCTCAATTTTCCTGGAAACTACCAATAGAGAGAATTCCTCCACACCCTACCAAGGCAGGATGCCACCTTCTCTCCAGCTACTCATCTTAGAGAATCGCCTAAAGCCCTCTCTAAAGGTTAAGGGATTCAGCCAAGCTCCTACGCCTCAATGGGTGGAAGCTGGACCCAGAACCCCGGTCTTCCTTCCTTCCTTCTCCATCCAGAATGCCATTCTGCTCCTCATTACCTCACCCACAAAAACATAAACTTTCTGGAATGTGGAAGTATTGCTTTTTTTTTTTTTTTGGTCTTTGGATCCCAAGTTCCTGATGCTTAGTAGACGCTTAACAAATGTTCATTAACTGATCGATAAGCTGGGCTCTGAGGATACAAAGACAATAAAATGAAACCATTCCTGCCTTCTAGAAGCTTCACTTCTCCTGGGTCTGAAGAGCCCATAAACTCAGCCTCAGGCCCTTCGGTCATCCAGGAAGGCAGAGCATACCTGGAGCTGGAGAGGATGAGTGTCGGGTCTCTGAGCGTGCAGCCGTGCTCATCGGGGGAGCGATTCACCTACAGGCTCCCTCCATGGGCATTCTAAGTCACTGTCATGAAATCAATATGGCTTGCAATTAAAAGTTAATTATCACTCAGTCATCAGTAAGGCGGGCTCCCAAGCCATACATCTACTTCATTTCCTGCATAATTCCAGCCCAGGGCTCCCTAGGATGAAGCCCATCCATCTTCCGATGGAATTTAAATATCGGAATTGGCTTCCTGAAATATGGAAGCAGCTCCCTTTACAGTCGGGAACAATGGCATGTTACCAACGAGGATACCAACAAGGAGGCCAACTTCCCAGAGTTCTTGCTGCCTGATGACGCCATTTTGTTTCCCAAGTCAACAATGGCTATCTGTGTGGGAGGGAGGGGAGAAGGGAAGAATATTATAATTTTCTTTGGATTCATTTAGCAACTTAATACTATTTTATGTAAGGATAGAATTGCCAGGCCTAATAAAATTAAAAATTAAGGCATCTGATGAGGGATATGGAATTGGGAAGGGTTCAAAATGGGTTGCTTATGGCTTGAAGACATACTTCAGCCAGAGCAGCATGATGGGACAGGAATGGACTGGAGGGTTGAGGGAGCAGAGGGAGTTAGGAGATCTTTCCTAAGGATTACAATATTCATAGGACAACATACAAGCTAAAAAGGCCTTTATTTTTTTAAAACCCTTACCTTCCATCTTAGAATCAGTCCAGTTCTAAGGCAGAAGAACAGTAAGGGCTAGGCAATGGGGGTTAAATGACTTGCCCAAGGTCACACACTTCGTGCTGATTTTTTCTTTTTTTGTTTTGTTTTGTTTTTAAACCCTTACTTTCTATCTTAAAATCAATCCTGGGTATTGATTCTAAGGTTTTCCTTTTCAGTCTGGTCTATCTGGCTTGTCATGACTTCCAGCTAGTCATTTCTGGTCTTCAATTTGCTTATCATTTCATTTGATTTCTGAACCTCAATTTCCAATTGCGAAATTCTGCCTTTTAAACTGTTATTTTCTTTTTGAACTATTTCCCACTTTTCTTGCCAGATCTCTTCCATCTTTCTCATGATCTCAGATTTGAATTCTTCAAGGACTTGTGATCAATTTTCATTTTTGGGGAGGGAATTTTGGATGTCTTTAATTGTTTGTCCTCCTCTGCTTTCTGGATTCCTTCTGTGCAAAAATTATCAAGTGTTAGAGCTTTTTTCTTGGTCTTTTTGGTGGTTATTTCTTGGCCCTTGCTTGGAATCATTAGGCTGGTTTTTCTTTCTTAGCCAGAAGTCTGAGCGAGGCAGGCAGGCTCTCTGTGTATAGAGCTAAGGAGCAGTTTTTGCCTGAGGCTACTTTGCGAGTCTCCTGGCTTCCACTGTCTGCTAGGACTCTGCTGTCCGAGGCCCCTCTCAGCTTCACTCCTGCGCCCAAGGTCTGCGCTCCCCAGCCTCCTGGGGTCTCTGGTCTAGCTGTTCTCAGGGTCAAGCCCCCGGTGGTCCTAGTCAGATGCCCAGAGCCCAGAAATTGGCCCAGTTTGCTCCTCCACCTGAGGTTCTCCCCTGAGTCTCAGTGCACTGAGCTGCTTCCACTGTCTGCTGCCTTTCTCTGCTCCACTCCCATGCCCAAGGGCTGCACTCTCCAGCCCCTTGGGGTCTTAAGTCTTGCTGCTCTCAGGGGCAAGGTCCTAGTGGTGCCAGTTAGCTGCCAAGAAGCAGAGTTGGAAGGGACATCTGTGGATAGTTAGTTCGATATGTGCCAGGGGAAAAAAAGGACTTAAATCAGTTCCTGGTACAGTGGATAAGTATTTAATAAATGTTGAATGAATGAATGAAAAATTATGTATTCAACAAGATATCATTTAGACTCAGTTTGAACCTCTCCAATGCGATAGAATCCCAGGAAGGCATCTCATTTTTTTGTCTTTTTAAACCCTCATCTTCCCTCTTAGAATTAGTACTGTGTATTGGTTCCAAGGCCAAAGAGTGGTAAGGGCTAGGCAATGGGGGTCAAGTGGCTTATGCAGGGTCACATAGATAGGAAGTATCTAAGGACATATTTGAACCCAGAACCTCCTCTCTTCAAGTCTGACCTTCTATCCACTGTCCCCTAAGATATCTCTCTTTTACAAAGAAGGAAACTGAGGCCCAGAGACAAGCAGTGCCAATTCCACTCCTCCCAAACTAAGTCCCCAGGATTTCCCCAACCCTAAATGCCAGGATCTTGTGGCTTCTGGCATGGGCTCACTGAAAAGAAGAGGGAAGAATTTAGGATATGTGATCAAGGACACAGCTGTCACTCAGTGTTTTCTGTACCTCAGGACTTATACAGATTACGGCCCATCCTGCAAGACCTCCACACAGACATATTCAACATAGAACACAGAGAAACATGAGAAATCCACCTCGAAAGAAAAGATTCTCCAGAGCCACGTGCTGCCCAGTAGAATCTCACCTGGCTCCATCCCTTTCCTTCTCTCAAACAAACAGAACAGCCTCTGCAACTCTAGAGGAGAGTTTCAGCTTGCAAACACCAGCCCAAAGGACCTACTTCTTTGTGCTTTGATCTTCCAGGTGCTGACAGTGTCAGAATGGAAAAGGGTCTAGTCTTCAAAGCTTCTGCCTAAAGCTGCCTTCCTGTCTCTGCAGCCCAACTGTCCTGGCTTCCTTTGTACGGTAACACAGACAACTCAATGTTTGTGGAGGTGGGATATGTGGAGTGAAAGACCATGGAAGAGCTATTCTCTGGAGAGAGCAAGAGAAGCCTGTCTAGTCTAAAGCTCCTAGGATCTGGCGGTCTAGAGCTGGGGGCTTTAGACACCAGAAGGGGAGAGCATCTAAGTCAGTGGTGTCACAAATGCTACCTGGAATGACCTGTAATACTCCTGAGTACAGACAGATTAAAATGTAATTAGGAACTATTTAACAAAGTAAATAAAAATACAGCAGAACATAGATAATGCTAATAAGCGGTTTTCTAAATCAATGTGCAGCCAGAAGAGGTCTTTATGTACGGTAGAGAGCAGTGATGGCGAACCTTTTAGAGACCGAGTGCCAAAACTACACCCTCATGCTGCGTGTGAGCCACCCCCTTACCCCAAAAGGGGAGGAAGGAAACACTCCCATTGGGCTACTGGACAGAGGGACAGGGGATGGCAGAAGTGTCCTCAGATGCTTGTGGAGAAGGGAAGGGGGAAAGCCCCCTCTGGCATGTGTGCCATAGGTTCGCCAACATGGGTATGGCGGTTCTCAATTTCTACTTGAGTTTGACACCACTCATCTAAGACAAACAGCTTGTTCCAGATACAGGGAAATCTGGACCCAGAGACGAGAAGTACCTCGCCCAAAAACATACAGGTAGTTTAGTAGTAAAAGCAGATTTTGAATCCAGGTCATTCTCCATCCATCCACCCAGGACTTTTCTACATTCCATGAAATCTGTTCAACTGAGGTTCACCAATCTGCTCCTGAGATATATGATGGAAGAGAAATTGGTCATTCCTTTCACTGGGCGTTTAAGTACCCCCCAATGACTACAAAGGTAGCAAGCATGTCACAATAGAATGAATATGGGACTTAAAGGAAGGACATGTACTAGCTGCCTTTGTCAGTCACAAATGGAGTGACGTAGGGGCAGCTGGGTGGTTCAGTGGATAGATAGCACTGGGTTCAAATCAGACCTCAGATACTTCCTTCCTAGCTGTGTGACCTTGAGCAAGTCACTTAATCCCAACTGCCTAGCTAGCCCTCACCACTCTTCAGTCTTAGAATTGACACTAAGACAAAAGGTAAAGGTTTAAAAAATGAAGTGAAATCTATAAAGTGCTTTGTAAACCTTAAAATTCTATATAAATGTGAGCTATTATGACTCTAAAGTGTAAATATTAAAGGCAGGGAGCCCAGAAATACCATCTCAGGTTGTTTCTGTTCTGCACAGAAGCAATGTTGGTAATAAACGTCGATACACAATGCTAGGCATAAAAATTCAGTTCATAAGTCAAAATAATCTGACCTTTTATGGAATCAAATACACTTCCCCTCATGCCAGCTGTTCTTGGAAAATCTGGTGATATGAACTTTTGAATGACTAACAATCATTTATCTCAGCAATTTAATATAATTTGTGAGTCACCCTGAACAAAACCGACCCCTCTTCCTCCCTCCTTTTCCCCTTCCTGTGATTCCCATGACACAGTTAGGGGATTCTCCCACAGAGCATCTTCTCCGCTGAGCCATTTCTGTCCTGATGTGCTGGTCCCCACCCTACCCCCTCACCGCCTCTTGCTCAAGTAACATAATCAAATGATCACTACCTGGACAGCTAGGTGACTCAGTGGATAGAGAGCCATGGCTGGGGACAAGAGATCCTGGGTTCAAATCTGGCCTCAGACACTTCCTAGCTGCATTACCCTGGGCAAGTCACTTAACCCCAATTGCCCAGCCCTTGCTGCCTTTCTGCCTTGGAACCAATACTTAGTATTGATTCTAAGAGTAAGAGGTTTGGGGTTTTTTCTAAATCATCACTACTAATGTCTCTGGGTCAGAATCAAAGGATACAAGGACACCACTCACAATCCCTATGACTTCCCAGGGCACAAAGTTCTTCCTGGTCACTGCTCCCAATAAGGATAGTCTCCCCCATTAGAATATAAGCTTCTTGAGGGCAGAGATTCTCTTGCTTTTCTATCCCCTGATGTACCTGGCATATAATAAGGGTTTAATGAATGTTCGTTGACTGACCAAAAACAAAAACAGAATGGCAAAAGACTTTAAGGTTTTAACATTTGTGTATATAAATATATATATAATGTATATTAATAAAAATGAACAATATAAGAGTAAGTGATCATATCTATGATTTCCTTATGTAAGGAACTCCTAGATGAGGAAATTCTCTCCAGAGCACCTTCTCTGCAACTTTAGAGAGCTATCTAGGGTCCTGAAATATAAAGTAACTTACTTATCCTGGATTACACAGCCAGCCAGTATGTGTCAGAGGCAAGACTTGACAAAAAACAGGGCCTAGTAACTTGAGGCAGAGTAGATAGGGCACTAGATCTGGAGTCAAGAAGAACTGAGTTCAAATCTAGCTTTGTATACTCACTAGCTGTGTTGCTTGGGACATGACACTTCACCTCTGTATGCCTCAGTTTCCCTAACTATAAAATAAGGATAAGAATAGCTCCTACCTCTCAGGGTTGAGGTGAGGAAAATTTTATAGTATTTGAAAAGCACATAGCACAGTACTCAGCATATAGTAGGTATAGTACCATCATTGTCATGACCATCATCAACATCATCTAAGGCTAGCTTTTGACCCATAATGCCATAGTGGGGAGAAAGAAGGGAAGAAGTAGAAGGGAGAAAACTAATACAACCTCATACTCTTAGTACTTCATATTCTTCAAAACATGTTCATACTTTTTTTTTCAATTGAACCATATAACAACTCTATTGTATAGGTATGGAAAATATTATGCCCATTTTACAGATGGAGATGATGGAATGAAGACTTGTCTTTTGTCAGAAACCTAGCTTCTTAGTCAGAGAATCAGGACTAGAACAATAGAATCCAGGTCTTCTAACTCCACTAGGACTCTCTAAAGATCACTGAATTTTAGATTTTAGATGGGATCTTGGTGGCCAACTAGTCTGATCCAGGAAAACAGTGGTATGGCAGAAAGAAGCATGTCCTGAGAGTCCAAAAGACCTGGGTTTTGGTACTAGCTCTTCCCCTACTCAGGACAGCTAGATGTGGACAGAGCATTCAACCTAAAGTCAGAAAGATTCATCTTCCTGAGTTCAAATCCATCCTCAGACACTTCCTATCTATGTGACCCTGGACAAATCACTTAACCCTATTTGGTTCAGTTTCATCATCTGTCAAATGAACTGAAGAAGGAAATGGCAGACCACTCCAGGATCTCTGCTAAGAAAACTCCAAATGGGTTACAAAGCATTGGACATAACCAAAAAGCAATTAAAAAGCAACAACCTTCTCACCTCACTGTGTGGCCTTGGGTAAGCCACTTTCCCTCACTAGACCTCAGTTTTATCCTCTGTAAAAATGAAGGCATAGAACTAAAACTCTCTAAAGCCCCTTCTAGCTCTTTTTACATGACTACCAGTCCTCTGGTCCAAACTCCCATACCAAGTAAGCATCCCTGCCCCAATCAATCCAGAGCCATAGAACTTCCAAGCTGGGAAGGTTAGCACCCATTTAATCCAACCCATACTCCAAAAGGAATCCCTACAACATACCCCCACAAGATCATTCAGTCATCTCTGCTTAAAGACCTCCAAAGAAGGGGAACCCATCACTTCTTGATGCAGCCCATTTCACTGTGGGCTATCTCTCACAGCCAGGAAATTTTCTCTGATAATGTTTCAATCTGTCTTTCTGTATCTTCCACTCATTGTTTCCAGTTCTGCCTTCTGGGGCCAAGCAGAAAAAAAATCTAATATTACTCTCTTCCATATGACAGACCTAGCACTAATGCTTTGGAGGGACATTTGTCCCTATTCAATAATTGGCCAACCCTCTTCAAATGCCCCTTTCCAACTCAACCAGGGATCTCTACTCAAGATTCTTTTCTCCTCCAGAGGGCACTCATTCTTCCATTATCTGTTTCCCCTGGCTAAAAATGACAGATCACTGGTCTGGAAAGCTTTCTCCAACCTGCCACCTCGTGGATGCCCAGAAATCTCACTCTACAGACCTGTCAGTATTATCTCAAGTCAGTTTAACATACATTTTGCAAGAGACTGGAAATACTAGGAAGAAAAAACACTCAAATCTCAACCCTCAAGGGTATTACAACATAATTACAAGGGTGTCCCAAAAGTCTAAGAGCAATTTTAAGCTGCCTACAACTACTTCAGACTTTGAAAACAATTAAAGTTTAATTTTTCCAACTGCTGATCTCCCTGACTTCCTTTAAGTCTCAACTAAGATCCCACCTAGTACAGGAAGTAGTCTCCAATCCCTCTTAATTCCAGTTTACCCTATGCTACTTATTTCCTATTTATCCTGTTTATAGCTTGTTTTGCATGTTGTCTCCACCTCCTCTCTCTCCCTCCCTCTCTCCCTCTCTCTCTCCATATCTCTCTCTCTCTCTCTCGCTCTCTCTCTCTCTCTCTCTCTCTCTCTCTCTCTCGCTCTCTCTCTCCCTCCCTCCTTCCCTCCCTCCCTCCCTCTCTCCATTTCTCTCTCTCTCCCCATCCCTCTCTCTGTCCCTCTCTCCCCCTCTCTCTCTCCATATCTCTCTCTGTCTCTTTCTCTCTCTCTCTTCTCCCTTTATTAAGCACCTGCTATGAGCCAAGCACCATGCTCAGTGTCAAAGATACAAAAAAGAGGCAAAAGATAGCCCCTGCCTTCAAGGAGTTTACACTCTACTGAGGGAGAAACACAACATGCAAAAAAATAAATACAAAGCAAATTATATACAGGATAAGGAAGAAACCATTGGCAGAGGAAAAGCCTTGGAATTATGGGGAGTTAGAGAAGGCTTCCTGTAGAAGGTGGGATTTTAGTTGGGGCCTAAAAGAAGTCAGGGAAGTCAGTAGGTAGAAGGAAAGAAGTAGAGTATTCCAGGTGTGAGAGATAGCTAGAGAAGATGGGCTGAGCCAAGAAATAGACACACGCACACACACACACACACACACACACACACACACACACACACACACACACACAATTCNCACACACACACACACACACACACACACACACACACACACACACACAATTCAATATAGACAGGTCAAGAAAAGATGAACTAGACATTAGGTAAGGGTTCTATCTTGGGGGCAGCAGCAGAGAGGGGAAGGACGAGGAAGGTTTCATAAATGAAGCAATAGCTGAACAAGCCTTGAAGATAAAGATGGATTTCAAGAGGCAGAGATGTGGCCACTTATTAGCTCTGTGACCTTGGGCAAAGCTTTTGAAATCTCTGAGTTTCAATGACCTCTGTTAAGTGGCAGGATTGGATTAGAGAGTCTCCAAAGTCCCTTCCAGCTCTAAATGTTATGACTGCCTTAAATGGAGAGGGTCTAATTACAGGCACAGAGAACAGACTGCCAGAGTGACTGGTCAGCCGCTACCAATGATTTCTGAAAGACCAAGAAGACCAATGGAGCTAAAGCACTGGAGAAGGGCAAATGTCCCCCCACCCCAAAATGCTATTTGTTATATAGAATGGCCCTCTGCAGGGAGGAGAGACAGGAATGTCAAGGGGAAATGCAGTGATATTTAATTTAATATTGCTTTCAAAGACATCAATAAAAATTTAATTTTTAAAGGGTGGGAGAGGAGAATGGGATCCTCAAAACACAGGGCAGCATGCATGGTTTCCATTCCTGGAAAATTCTAGAATATTAAAAGGATGCTTTGTGGATAGCTTTTTTAAATTTATTTTAAACTTTTATTTAATTAATTAATTTAGAGCATTTTTCCATGGTTCCATGATTCATGTTCTTTCCCACCTCTCCTCCCACCCCCCTCCCAAAGCCAATGAGCAATTCCACTGGGTTTTACATGTGTCATTGATCAAGACCTATTTCCATATTATTGATATTTGTGCTAGGGTGCTCATTTTGAGTCAATATCCCTAATTATATCCCCATCCTCTCATGTGATCAGGCAGTTGTTTTTCTTCTGTGTTTATACACCCACAGTTCTTCCTCTGAATACGAATAGCATTCTTTCTCACAGGTCCCTCATAGTTGTCCTGGATCATTGCATTGTTGCTAGTAGATAAGTCCATTACATTCAGATTTATCACAGTGTATCCATCTCTGTGTATAATGTTCTCCTGGATCTGCTCCTTTCTGCATCAATTCCTGGAGGTCATTCCAGTTCACATGGAATTCCTCTAGTTCATTATTCCTTTGAGCACAATAGTATTCCATCACCAACAGATATCACAATTTGTTCAGCCATTCCCCAATTGAAGAACATTCCCTCATTTTCCAGTTTTTTGCCACCACAAAGAATGCAGCTATAAATATTTTTCAACAAGTTTTTTTTCCCTTATGATCACTTTGGAGTATAAACCCAGCAGTGGTATGACTGGATCAAAGGGCAGGCAGTCTTTTAGCACTCTTTGGGCATAGTTCCAAATTGCCATCCAGAATGGTTAGATCAATTCACAACTCCACCAACAATGCATTAATGTTCCAGTTTTGCCACATCCCCTCCAACATTTATTACTTTACTTTGCTGTCATTTTAGCCAATCTGCTAGATGTGAAGTGGTACCTCAGAGTTGTTTTGATTTGCATTTCTCTAATCTTTAGAGATTTAGAGTCCTTTTTCATGTGCTTATTGATAAGTTTTCATTTCTTTATCTGAAAATTGCCTGTTCATGTACCTTGCTCATTTATCAATTGGGGAATGGTTTGATTTTTTGTACAATTGATTTAGCTCCTTATAAATGTGAGTAATTAGACCTTTGTCAGAGGTTTTTGTTATAAAGATTTTTTCCCAATTTGTTGCTTCCCTTCTAATTTTGGTTGCATTGGTTTTGTTTGTATAAAAACATTTTAATTTAATGTAATCAAAATTATTTATTGTATATTTTGTAATTTTTCTAACTCTTTCTTGGTCTTAAAATCTTTCCTTTCCCAAAGATCTGACAAATATACTATTCTGTGTTCACCTAATTTGCTTATAGTTTCCTTCTTTATATTCAAGTCATTCACCCATTCTAAATTTATCTTGGCGTAGGGTGTGAGATGTTGATCTAAACCTAATCTCTCCCGTATTGTTTTCCAATTTTCCCAACCATTTTTGTCAAATAGTGGATTTTTGTCTCAAAAGCTGGGCTCTTTGGGTTTATCATACACTGTCTTGCTGAAGTCATTTATCCCAAGTCTATTCCACTGATCCTCCCTTCTGTCTCTTAGCCAGTACCATATTGTTTTGATGACCACTGCTTTATTTTTTTTAAGATTTAAGTTTAAGTTTAAGATCTGGTACTGCTAGGTGTAGACATCTTGAAAGAGAAGCAATGGTCATTAAGAGACTTTGCACAACCTATCCTCCTTTCCTGGAACACATTCTTTTGGTCTCCACCTCTTGAAATGTCTGGCTTCCTTCAAAAATCAATTGGTAGTGGCAGTGGCCCTTTATTTTTTTAAGAGCATCAATGACATCACAAGATGATGGCTTAACTTCCAAGTGAGATGGATTTAAGTGAGGAGAGTTGCACAAAGTTTTCAGCCTCACTTTCTCTTCCAGAGTCATCCAAATCCAGTAAGAAGGCAAAAGTCAGAATGACTGGTAATGACCAGGGATGCAGTGGATGACGTTGGCATCTTCTATGTCTGACCAAGCTCTAAGCACTCCAAACCACCTGCTTCAGCTGCCTTTCTGGCCATTGGAATAAACTGTTCTCATCCAATGATTCCTCTGAGGTTTCTTCACATACTTGTGAAGACACCCTCCTAATTTACTTATGCCTTAAGAGCCTATGCTGATTTCCCTGAGCTATTAGTGCCCACAGTCTCTCCTTAAATTATCACAAATACAGCCCTTTCCAATAGAAAAGAATGTATTTGAGTTGATTAAGTTTGGGGTTTGTCTTTGTATTCCTAGCACCTGGACTTGTCCCTTTTACCTAGGAAGGGCTAAATAAATAAATGCTTGGTGGGTTAGAATTTTTAAATGGTTAATAGGCATTTAAAACCTGAAATAAGCAAGCTCTGCCACTTACCACCTAGGTGACCTTAAATAAATCAGTTCACTCCCTTGGCCTCAGTTTCCTCATATGAAAAATGAAGCCATTGATAATTAAATGGCCCCTAGGATCCCTTCTCAGCCTTCCCTATGCCGTCTATTCTCTAGCTCCAAATTCCATCAGGAATTTTAAAGGTCCTACTGGGGTAATCTTGGGGTCTAATTGGTGAATATTTCTACTTTATCATGCCCGGGTTCAGGATCTCCCCCACTAATTCCCAGATATCTCTATGCCATTCACATGCAATTCTAGCTTTCCATGACTAGTTCAGAGAATAGTAATCAACTCTTCCCAATAGGAATGTTATTCAATTATCTGATTACCACATTGGACATTCTTTCTAACTACCCTTTTGAAAACATTCCACCCATGCTATCAATCCCCTATATGTATTGTTTTACCCAATTAGACAATAAGCTCCTAGAGGGAAGGGATTGTCTTGCTTGTTTACATTTGCTTAGCTCAAAGCATGGCATATAGTAAGCATATAATAAATGTTCTGCCTATGTAGCACAGAGTAAAGGCTTAAAAAATGTTTTTTATTTATTTTAGCTCTAAATCTATCCTCCTGTGACCCTAAGGAGATGGTAATATATCACCCAGTCACCTTTGATGGATTCAATTCCCCATCACAAAGTATATGGAACAGAAAGGAGAGAACCAGCTGCAACTAAATTTAAAAGAACAAGCTTTGGGGAAGACACCTCCTCCTGTTCCTTTGCAGAGGTGAAGGGCCACAGCTGTGGAATACTGCATCAAACATCAAAATTTTTTTTCTATATTATTGGTTCTGCTTAATTTTGTTTTCTCTATTTCCTTTTCTTTTCTTTCTTTTTTTTTAACCCTTACCTACTGTCCTAGAATTGACACTAAATACTGGTTCCAAGGCAGAAGAGTGGTAAGGGCTAGGCAATTCATATTAAGAGATTTGTCCAGGGTCATACAGTTAGGAAGTGTCTGAAGACAGATTTTGAATCCAGGATCTCCCATTTCTGAGCGTGGCTCTCTATCTAGCTATCGCTCTTTTCTTTTCTTTTTTTTAAATCTTTGTTATAAGAGAAAAATGAGAAGGAGAGATACAAGGAGAAATCTAGGGATAAAAACACAAAAGATATTAATAAAAGGAAGAAGGAAGGAAGGAAGGAAGGAAGGAAGGAAGGAAGGAAGGAAGG
>NC_058130.1:749630299-749645369 GCF_016433145.1 Gracilinanus agilis
GGCGGGAGGAAGGGATGGAGGGAGGGAAAGAGGGAGGGAGGGAGGAAAGGAGGGAGGGGGAGAGACAGACAGATAGTCAGACAGACAGACAGACAGATGATTAGGGCAGCTGGTGGCTCAGTGGATAGCGAGCCAAGCCTGGGCTGAAATCTGGCCTCAGACACTTCCTAGCTATATTACCCCGGAGGAGTCACTTAACCCCAATTGCCTGTTCCTTACCTTAGAACCTGCTGCCTTAGAACCAATATTTGAGTATCTATTATAAGATGAAAGGTAAGGATTTGGGTTTTGTATTTGTTTTTTTTAAAAAGAGGGTATGGGATCTGAGGGCAGAGACACAGTTGACATAGAGTGAACAAATCTATTAACAGAAGGGGTGATAGTGCAGCATCAAAACCCCACAGGGAAGGAATGGGGTCAAGGCACCTGTTCTCCCTAATGAGTCAATGCTGTGGGAAGTTTAAACATTGGATGGAAGGCAGCTGTGTTTAAAACAATGGCAGACCCTCCCTTCTTCCCCCCTGGGACCTTTTTTCAAAAGATAATACAAATAGTTGGCATTCATATAGGCCTGCTAAAATTACAAAGTGCTTTGGCATATTAATATTATCTCAGTGGTTCTCACAGCTATCTGATGAGGGAGACATTGCAGGCTTGGCCATCCTTGGTTTATCATTGAAGAAACAGAAACTAAGTGACATCAAGGGAGCTCCTCAAGGTCACAAAGCTAGTGAGGAAAGATGGGAAATGAAGCTTCTACTGACTGCAAATCTGGGGGTCTTATTCCCACCATATCACCACACCAAGTCACAATCACAGCCATCAAGGCAAACCCTTATCTTCTCTACCAAGGACTGACTAAGGAATGAGACCACCAAGTGTATAAGGATAGTGATCTGCCAATGGACCTTGGGCAACTCTACCTTACATATCAAATTCATGAACAAGTTGAAAGACATGATCAATGATGTCATCTTGGTCTTCTTTCATGACAAAGGACAACCACCTACCAGTGATGCTCTGCTCAGAGAATTCTCTTCTTTTTTATTTTTTTAAAAGGTATTTTTTTAAGTCCTCACCTTCCATCTTTGAATCAACACCATATATTGGTTCTAAGGCAGAAGAGCAGTAAGGATTAGGCAATGGAGGTTCAGTGACTCATCCTGGGTCATACAGCTAAGAAGTGTCTGAGGCCAGATTTGAACCCAGGACCTCAATCCCTAGACCTGGCTCACAGTCCACTGAGCCACCTAGTTGCCCTTCTATCTCCTCTTAAAAAATGGTCTGGCCTTTGATTTTGTGAAACTGAAATTCATAGGCTAGAAGAGTGTCTCAGACACTGAGAGGCTAAGTAGCCACTCAGGATCACACTACCCAGATGATTTATCAGAAGTGGAATTGGAATTCATACAGAACTATTTTGGAGCCAACTTAATGATGACCAGTTATTAAATTTTCAGTGTGAACATTTAAACCTCAGATTTTATTTCATTAATTCTAGACTTTTAAAGTGATAGTGAGAATCCAGCTAGGTGGCTCAGTGGACTGAAAGCCAGGCTTAGAGACAGTGAGTTCCTGGGTTCAAATCTGGCCTCCTACCTTTCCTAGCTGTGTGACCCTGGGTAAGTCACTTAACCCCCCCCCCCCAATTGTCTAGCCCTTACCACTCTTCTGCCTTGGAACCAATGCACAGATTGATTCTAAGAAGGAAAGTTAGGGTTGTTATTTTTTTAAGTGCAGATAAAATATAATATTGTAGATTAAGCTTTATAATACATCACTAAGGGCAGCTAAGTGGCACCCTAGTTAGAGTCAGGCCTAGAGCCAGGAAGACCCGGGTTCCAGTATGTGTTCATACTTCCTAGCTGTGTGACCTTGAGGCACCTAACCCCATCTGCCTAGCCCTTGCCCTTCTGTTCTAAAGTTGCCACTAGGAGAGGAAAGTGGTTTTTTGTTTGTTTGTTTGTTTGTTTTTTAGTATATTGTGTATTGATGATTTTTGTTTTCTTCTGTGTTTTTTCTAAGACCTGGTTGTTAAATCTTTATCAGCAAACCCTTGAATCTGGTCTTTCTGGCTCTTAAGATGACCCTCTATCCAGCACACCAAACTGCCTCTCAGTGAGAGAATTTTAGCCCTCAATATACCCCTTTAAATTGGCCACAATCTCTCCTTTCATAAACTAACCCATTTCAATAGTGCCTTTCCTGGATAGAAAAAAAAAAAGAAATCCTTTCTGCAACAATGCATAATCAGAGCAGGAGAAATCAACCAAGCCTTCCAAAAATCCAATGTCAGAAGCTGTAGCCATTATCACCTTCATCTGTAGTCACAATGTAATACATTAATCAAATGATTACTAGCCTACCATGTTTCAGAATTGTCCATGTGTCGCTTTAAGTTAAGACAATGGCCAGAGGAGAGAGCCTTTGGCAGTTTCAACAGCTGTGACTAATATCACCTTATAAAATTTAGAGCAGACAACCCAAGAAGGACTGGAGACAAGCAATATCGAGGGCCCTAGCTGGGAACCCTGCGGGGAAAAACAGACCCCACTGTCAGAAAGTCATTTGATTACATCGCTTTGTAATATAGCTTGAGATCTGGTTCTGCTAGGTCAACTTGTTCACATTATTTCTCACTGATTTCCTTAAAATTCTTAACTTTATGTTATTCCAAATCAATTTTTTATTATTTTTTCTAGCTCTATAAAAGAATTTTTTGGTAGTTTGATTGGTATGGGACTGTGTAAGTAAATAAATTTAGACAGAATTGTCATTTTTGTTATACTGGCTCAGCCTACTCATGAACAATCTGACACTGGCTGAAAAAGAGTAGTGGAATAGATTAGACACACACTACACAGTAGGTAAGGACCATAGTAGTCTTATGTTTGATAAACACAAAGATCCTAGCTTGGGGGGGACAAAAACTCACTCTTTGACAAAAATTGCTGGGAAAACTGGAGAGCAGTTTAAGCAGAAACTAGGTATTGACCAACATCTCACACTGTATACTAAGAGAAGGTTAAAATGGGTACATGATTTAGACATAGTGGGCAATACCATAAGGAAATTAGGGAAGCATAGAATCATTTGCCTTATCAGGTCTATGGGTAAAGGAAGAACTTATGATCAAACAAGAGAAAAAGAGAGCATTACAGGATATAAAATGGCTAATTTTGATTTCATTAAATTTCAATGTTTTTGCACAAACAAAACCAATGCAGCCAAAATTAAGTGGAAAGCAGGAAAAAGAAATTTACAGAAAATTTCTCCAAGTTTTTCAAACATAGAGAGAGCTGAGTCAAATTTATAAGAACATTAGTCATTCCTAAATTGATAAATGTTCAAAGGAGATGAATAGGCAATTTTCAGATGAAGAAATAAAGGCTATTTTCTGTCATATTTTAAAAATGCTCCCAATCACTATTGATTAGAGAAATGTGAATTAAAATACCTTTGAGGCCTTACATCTACCAGACTGGCTAATAAGACAAAAGGAAAATGACAAATGGTGGAGTAGGTGTGGGAAATTGGGGCACTAATTGTGAATAGTTTCAATCATTCTGAAGAGCAATTTGGAACTAAATGGCTATAAAATTATACATACCCTTGATCCAGCATTACCACTACCACATCTATATCTGAAAGGGATTTTTTTTAAAACCCTTACTGTGTATTGGCTCCAAGGCAGAAGAGTGGTAGGGGTAGTCAATGGGGGTCAAGTGACTTGCCCAGGGTCACACAGCTGGGAAGTGTCTGAGGCCAGATTTGAACCCAGGACCTCTAGGCCTGGTTCTCAATCCACTGAGCTACCCAGCTGCCCCCTAAGAGATTTTTTTAAAGGATATTTGTACAAAATATTTATAGCAGTTCTTTTTTCATAGCAAAGAACTGGAAATTAAAGGGGTGCCCATTTGGGGAGGTGGGATGGGCATTGTAGTAGAATACTAACTGATGAGTAGGATGATTTCAGAAAAACCTAGAAAGAAATACATGAATTGATGCAAAGTGAAGAGAGCAGAACCAGAAGAACACTGTACCCAGTAATAGTAATATTGTATGATGATCAGCTGCAATAAATGAGCTATTCTCAGCAGGGCAAATATCCAAAATAATTCTGAAGGACTTATGATGAAAAGTTATCCACTTGCAGAGAAAGTACCGATGAGATCTGAATGCAGATCAAAGCATACTTGTTAAAATTTTATTTTTTGTGGTTTTATTCTTGTCTGTTTTCTTCTGAAACATGACTAATATGGAAATATGTTTTGCATAACTACACATATATAGCTTTTATATCAAATTGGGAAAGGGGAAAGAGATGGAGGGAATTTGGAACACAAAAATTTTTTTAAAAACAAATGTTAAAAATAGTCTGCATAATTGGAAAAAATAAAATATTTAAAAGGAAAAAAGCTACATTGCAGGCATTTATTGGGGCTAAATCCCTGGAGTCCAACGTGTAGGGGAGCAGGGTAGATTGATTGTGAAGGGTCTCCAAATCCATATGTGCACCAGACTTCTCATCTCTGAAGGAGGCGACAGCAACGCCAACTCATTAGAAGGCTCGAATGGTGATAAATAAACACGCATACACCTTCTGTAGACTGAATAAATAATATGTCTCACACATATGTGTGTTACTATTTTTCAAATGTATGTAGAAACTGTTGTGATTAGCAGAATGCAAATTCAGTTACAAGTGTTAACGGAATTCATAGCAGCTTTTTGTCAGAATATATTTCCTCAATTTGTATATTCATTCATTCAACAAGCATTGATTAACTGACAGGTACCAAAAGAGACACAAAGATAAAAGTGAAACCATGCCTGCCCTCTGGGAGCTTAAGCTCTATTGGAGGGAGACCACAAATATATCCATAATCAATTCCAACCTCATTCAGAGTATCAGTTCGGATCTGTATGATGTAGAAGCATTATTTCCAGGTTCAAAAATAACCTCCTCTCTTTGTTTGTCCCTGAGAGCCCTTAGTCACTTGGTCCCTTCTTGCCTTTCTGAGCTTCTTATACTGGACTCCTCTTCAGCATGCCATGATTCAACTACGTTGACCTACTTGCTGGTCCTCAGATGTAACATTCCATTTCCAACTTCCACGCCTTTGTACTAGTGACTGCCCCCCTTTACTATAATTCTGTTTTTTCTCACCTCTACCTCTTGATTTCCCAGGCTTTCTCCAAACCAGTGATTCCCAAAGTGGGTGCCACCACCCCCTAGTGGGTGCTACAGCAATCCAGGGAGGCGGTGATGGCCACAGGTGCATTTATCTTTCCTATTAATTGCTATTAAAATTTTTTAAAAATTAATTTCCAGGGGGCAAAGTAATATTTTTTTCTGGAAAGGGGGCGGAAGGTCAAAAAAGTTTGGCAACCACTGCTCCAAACCTCAGCTCAAGTCCCATCTTCCACAGGAGTTTTTTGTTTGTTTGTTTCTGGTGGTTCCATTTGCTAATAATTTCCCTTCCCAGGCTGTCTCCCATCTAGTCTTTGCTCTCTCTCTCTTTTTTAAATAAAACCCTTATCTTCTGTCTGTCTTGGAATCATTATGGTGTATTGGTTCCAAGGCAGAATAATGGTAAGGATTAGGCAACAGGGGATAAGTGACTTGCCCAGGATCACACAGCTTGATCATCTAGTCTGAACATAAATCTTTACCTAGTTATTTGAACATTGTCTCCCCACTAAACAATAACTCTAGTCCAACTATCAATAATATGGAATTAGGTCTTGATGGTACATGTAAAATCCAGTGGAATTGTGTGGCTAAAGGGGTTTAGGGGGGTTTGGGGGAGAGGGAAAGAACATGAAATATTTAACTAGGAGAAATATTCAAAATAAAAAAATTTTGAAAAAAGAAAAAAAGGGGGGGGGAAATGAACATTGTCTCCCCCATTACAATGTGAACTCCACAAGGTTAGGCACTTATACAGCCTGTGATTAGCATAGTGAGGATACAAGGAAAGGCAAAAGAGCTCAATAAACGTTTGTTGACTGACTAGTTATTATGTGTGGGGTGCCAGGGATAGATACAAAGGCAAAAATGAAACCCATCCTTTCAAGTACTTTACATTCTGCTAAAGAGATTAATAACAATAATAGTAGCGATTTAACACTGAGCACTTTAAAGATTACAAAAGACTTCATATATGTTACTGATTGATACAACGGAGGCCACCAGGCTGCCAAAGAGGAGGCGAGCCAGCCTGTGACAGAAGAATGGGGCAGGTCAAAGCCCCCGTGCCAATAAGTAAGGGGATCAGATCTGTGAGCAGCTATTGCATCTCCAGCCCAGAGGTGACTGGAAGGTCCAGTGTCAAAGAAACAAGTAAGAAAAAGCAAAACAAGTAAGCCAGAAAGCCCAACACCCAGTCCCTGCTGTTGAGGAACTTAAATGACATTAAGGCACTTTGGTTTCCGCACTTGAAAATGGGGGGGGGGGGGAAAGGAGGAGTACGGGGCACAGTGGGATGGGAGGGGTGCTGGACAGAGGGATCTCTAAGTTCCCTGCCAGTTCTCATTCTCTAGTTTTAAATTTCTGACTTCCCTGCTCTTTCCACTAAGCCACAATTTTCCTTCTTTAGAAAGATATGACATCGTGTCTTCCCACAAGAGATCCACTGAACTGATACAGGTTGGAGTCTGGTGCCTGCTTTATGATTTCAGGGCCAATAAAATAGATAAAAGTGGGAGAATCTGAGAAGAGAAGAAGAGGAATATTTGGGAAAACAGCCAAGCTGGTGCCATCATCTCTGGATTATCAGTGAGACCCACATGGAACAGGTTATCTCTCAGCACTCAGAGACCTGAATTCCCTAAACTCTGACTCTCCATCAGTGGGATCAAGCTCAAATAGACACAAAGGCCACAAAATCAAGCATAAAGATCCCTGCCAATACATATTGACTCAGAAAATCATATATCAACATTATCTATGTTGCATTGCATTTTTTAATTTTCTTTTTAAATTTCTTAAATTCTTAAAAAGAAATTCTTAAAAATTCTTAAAATTCTTAAAAAGAAATTTAATATTTCTTACTTAGTTTGTAATCTGGTTCATGGAACTCCAGAGTACTGGGAGATGGGGAGAAAAGGGGAACGTATGTTTGATACTTTTGTTCTAAACCCCCACCACCTAGCACAGTACTCTGCACACATAACAACAAAGGATAAGTATTAATGAACCACAGAGGAAGGCAATGTGGTCCAGTAGGGGGAAAGCACTGAATTTAGAGGCAGAGGATTTAAGTTGGAATCCTGTTTCTTCCAACTGTTTCTTCCACAAGTTGCCACCTCTCTGGATCTTCATTTCCCCAGCTATAAAATTTTGGAGGTGGACTAGATGGCCTCAAAGATCCCTACCAACTCCGAATCTCTGGTCTTTTGGTCCTACAGTCTCTCAATAGAGGTGTTCATGTGACTACAATGAGGGAGAAAATGAACACAGCAATATGTCTTAGATGGGAAAAAAAAAGCTGAGGGTCCAGAGCTGGCACATCAAAAGAATGCATTGCCTTCTGCAGGAATAATACCAGCATGTTAGTTCTTAATTGGAGATGCCAAAGACAGAAGTGAACAAACTAACTGTCTAATTAATAATGAAATCATAATCTCCCGAATAGTAACAAAAGGTTGAGAATACAGAGTCCCGTATTCTGGCCAACAGGAAATGTATGACATATCTCCAATTAGAAAAGAACAATAAAAGTCTAAATTGCCAGGATAAAGAAGGACGAAATTAGGCAAGAGCATCCAAATTGCTTGACAACATGTTTTTGCAGGTCTATTTCCTTACTGTAGGAGAAAGAGAATAAAATCCATTCCTGATGGAGGAATGGCACTGGCTTCTAGAATACAATAATGATAAGCCAGAAAACACTCAGCAGAAGACAGGAAGGTACCACATAGGTCATACCACTTGAGGACTAGATGGCCTCAAAGGTCCCTGCCACCTCTAAATCTCTGATCATATGGGCCTAAGGTCCATCACCTATGGAGGTGTTCAGGTGAAGAAGAGAGGACGGATGAGGGAGAAAATGCACATGAGTGAAAAGTTGAGGGTCTTTGCAGCACTATAGGACTGGGTGAAAGTTCCGAAGATGTTGAGCCTGGAGAAGGCTCGGCAGAATGTAATCACTGCCTTCATGCATTTGTGAGTTTAGTCAATGGGGAAGCATAGTCATGATCAATGGAGAGAAATTCTACAGGAGTTATCCGCTGGAGAAAGGGGTCAGATCCATTCTTACCTCATCGAGGTCTGAACTAGGATCACTGGGAGGAAGGCATAATGTAGCAAATTCCATTTTAACGCAGCTTCCTAACAATTACTATCCCAATATGGAAAGGGCTGCCTTGGGAGGTAGTGAGTTCTTGGCTCAATGGGTTTCTTCTAGCAAAGGATGGATGTCCACTGTAGTATAGTGAAGGGGTCATATAGTTTTTTGCAAGCTTTGGCTGAGTTCCAAAAGCAGTTAGGGGGTTTGGAATCTTGAGGAAAAGACAGTTGATTAGGGTCTCCAGTGGAGGGAGGTTGGCTGATTAGCCAAGCTGCCTCCTTACCTAGCTGTAGTATTGAAATTTAGCCTAGCTTTGATATATTTATTTAAAAAATTATTATTTTGGATAAACCCTTTATATCTTCCTTCCCTAATATTATTTCCTACCTTCCCTCCCTTACCTTATATGTCTATGGAGTTAATAAGGAGAGTAATTAGAGAGGAGTTCAAAATCCGTGAAGGGTTAATTGCTATTTGACAGTATTAGATATAAAGAAACTAGTCAGTCATCATTTATTCCCTTTAGATAGCAATAGCATTTTGTAAGCTGAGTTAAAGGCTGGTCCTTACTCAGACTCCATCTTTGCCTCCCTTCCCCCACCTGAGGTTCCTGAGATAACTGTTAGGGCTTTCCTTTGATCCACTTTCCTGACAAATCATCCTTTAAAGATAATAAACCCTTTTGTGTTTCAACAGACCTATTAATATAATTTGTTTGTTAGTTATTAAGAGAGGGAAGAAGAGGGAAAGAACCAACATACTCTGGGTTAGAGGAAGCTGGGTATCCATCTTGAAGGAAGGTATAACTTCAAAACAGGTCCCTTCCTGTGAAATTAACTAAACCCTGTTTGTTAATTTCAGTTTAGTCTATTTCCCTCAGCCTGTGTATGAGTCTAAGTCCCAGTCTGTAAAGCCTGCTGTTTGTCTGTTTAGTTTAATTTCTCCTCTCCCTGAAGATCTCTGTTTCCCTTCTGTGTTATACTCCTGACTTCAGCCCTATTATATCCTGAATCTCCTTAATCCCAGCCTACCTGTAACCTAGATTACTCACTTAGCAAGTCTCTGACAACCTCCTTCCAAAATTCCCTTATCCCACACACCTTTCCTCAAATTATCCCCATTACACCACTTGTCGGGTATATTGTGAAAGGAATGCTTTTACAGTCATGAGTTCAACTATAAGGTTATTAGGAGTTTTTTTTCTTAGCTCTGCAATTTTGTGATCCTGTGTGTTAGTCTGGTCCCAGCTAACCTGACAGGTATTTTTAAGGGACCACTCTGTAGAAGACTCTGTGTGATGGTCATTGGGTATAGAAAAACAATCCTTGTTCTCTCAAGAAGTTTACACTTCATTGGTAGGGTTGGGGGAGTGGGAATAGGGAATAAAACATGTAAATAGAGAAAAATATATGAGATCATTTGAGAATAAAGGAGAACATGAATAAATACAGGGATCAGAAATGTCATTCCCTAAAAGGTTCTGGGATCTTCGTGCTTTTTCCAATTAATGAAACAGCAATCAGAAGTTAGGTCGAACCTAAAATCACATCCCCTAGATTTATAATATTTAAGGGAGCAGATAGATACAATTCTAGCCCTATACCCCTTCTCTCTGAGAAAAGCGGTGTGGCCCACCTCCTGGTAGGAAATAACATCTCTCTTAGACAAGGGGAGGAAGTAAGAAGGTAAAGATGTCCATTCTGCCACCTGTCTTTGAACCACACAACTCCCCCACCCCCTATGCTACATGTGAGAGGACAGCACTCTTTAACAGAATAAAAAGGATTGCAGTTGCTTTGTATCCTGGTGAGCTGGCTAGGTTTGTTTTCCAGGGTTAAAGAACTGATCTAAATCTGTTGTTATGAGCACTATTCTGATTAAACAATGTAACATCTGGGTAACTGACTTGTCTGTTCTGTTTAGTCTAGATCTATCCCAGAAAAAAACCCAAAAGTGGGCAGCCAAAATAGTGAAAGAAGACCCTGTGAATCAAACTTCTTAAGGACTGGTTGAAAAACGTGAGCATTCTGAGCCTGGAGAATTGAAGACTTGGGGAGAGCAACGTGAGGCATGGTTTCTTCTTTCCAGGATTCTAATGAGCTTCACAGTTCTCTGACTTAAAAGAACTGCTATTCACATTAATGGTTAACACTTCCTAAATAACCTTTTAAGATATTTTTAAGTTGAAAGAGCTTCTCAATACAAGAGAGTAGAGTGAAGGAAATTTGCCTAGCTAAAGAGCAGTGAGGACCAAAAGGCAATTGGTGCACAATGGAGTAATTTCATGGGGTGTTGATGTTCCTGAATGATAACATCAAAGCCTGCAGTCCAGAGTTGTGTTATCCCAAGTACACAGGTTTTCCTCTCTTCCTTCTCTGCTAGGTTCCTTTAAGTGGATACCTACCCTTCCCCATACCTACTGGGTGTGTTGGTGGAAAACTATATACACCCGATTTATTCATTGATTGTAATATGTTCTATTTTTATGCACTTGCTTTAATATATGAGTTTCGGTGGATTATTATTATCTCTTCTGCCTAATTGCCAAGTAAAAATGTTGTTTAAAATCTAAATCTGGGTTATTATGAGTGGCTGATTGTGTAAGAATCACACACTATGTGGGTACATTCAGTTGAAAGTGGCTGGCTGTGAGAATGCATGGGAACTCCAGAGCTAGAGTGGTGAGAATAGAGTAGGTAGAGGGCTATTTCCCCTCAGCTGGGATATCCTAAACACCCTAGGGAGACTGCAGTGAAACCACGCAGTGGTAAACTTTCTCTAGGAGCCTAGAGTTTCTAAGGTGAAGGGGCTGATAAAAGGAGCATAATGGCTATAGCTATATAAATGAAAAGAATGAAATGGAATGCTATTAAATTTTCATGGCCAAATTTGGCCCTAGAGAAGAGGTGAGAAAATGCACCTCTTGCTTTCTGCCAGAGAAGTGGAGAATTCTGGGTGTGGAATGCTGCACACATTCATGTTAAACAGCTCTACTGGTCTGGTTGAACCAATCCTTCTTTGTTTATTTTCTATCTTTGTTACTTGAGAGGGAAAAGATGTGGAAAATAAATACTTGGAAATGATTGTGATGGAAAAAACACAGGTCAAATATCCATCTCCACAGAAAAGCAGCCACTGACCATCTTATCCTACCCAAATCCTATTGCTGATGAAAGTCAGAAAGAAATTTCAGTGTCCTGTGCATTAACTCCACAAATGCAACTGCAATCATAAATAATAATGTTTCTTGTCATCATACCTTTCCACTGACTATTGCATTTGCTACCAGTGGGTCTACCTGCCTCAAGTCTCTTCCTACTCCAATATGTTCTCCATTCAGTCACTAAATAATTTTCCTAAAGCCTAGGTCTGTTCAGGTCACCCTTTGCTTAATAAACTATGGTGACTCCCTCTTGCCTCCAGGATCAAATACAAAATGTTCTATTTGGTGTTCAAAGCCCTTCATGACCTTTCCAGTCTTCTTACACCTTGCTCCCCAACACATATTCTTCAATCTAGTGACATTGGCCTCTTGGCCATGAACGACAGTCCATATATCAGCTCTGGGCATTTCTCCCTCTTTCATTCTGACCACTAACCTCCCTGACTTCCTTTTAAGTACCAACTAAAACTTTGTCTTCTATAGGAAAATCTTCCCCATTCTTTCTTTAAAAAAAACTCATCTTCTGACTTAGAATCAATACTGTGTATTGGTTGCAAAGCAGAAGAATATAGCAAGGGTACATGGAGAGGCAAACCAAAAATTAATTGGAAATTAAATAATATGATTCTCCAAAATCAGTTAGTTAAAGAACAAATCATAAAAACAATTAATAATTTCATTGAAGAGAATGACAATGAGACATCCTACAAAAATCTATGAGATGCAGCCAAAGTAGTACTCAGGGGAAAATTTATATCCTTGAGTGCATATATTAACAAATTAGGGAGCATAGAGGTCAATGAATTGGACATGCAAATTTAAAAACTAGAAAAAGAACAAATTAGAAATCCCGAAATGAAAACTAAATTAGAAATCCTAAAAATAAAAGGGGAAATTAATAAAATTGAAAGTAAAAGAACTATTGAATTAATAAATAAGACTAGAAGCTGGTACTTTGAAAAAACAAATAAAATAAAGTACTGGTTAATCTAATAAAAAGAAAGAAGAAAAACAAATTAACAGTATCAAAGATGAAGAGGGAGACCTCACCTCTAATGAAGAGGAAATTAAGGCAATCATTAAAAACTATTTTACCCAATTATATGGCAATAAATGCAGGAATCTAGGTGATATGGATGAATATTTACAAAAATACAAATTGCCTAGATTAACAGAAGAAGTAGAATACTTAAATAATCTCATATCAGAAAAAGAAATTGAACAAGCCATCAAAGAACTCCCAAAGAAAAAATCCCCAAAACAGAAGAATAGTAAGAGGTAGACAATGAAAGTTAAGTGACACACACAGGGTCACAGAGCTGGGAAGTGTCTGAGGCCAGATTTGAACCTAGGACCTCCTGTCTCTATGCCTGGCTTTCTATCCAATGAGCCACCTACCTGTCTGTTCCACCCCAACCCCCAAACTTTCTTAATTCTAGTCCCTTACTTCAATTTTTTAATTTTTAATTTTATATAAAGTATATACTTTTATGTAAATTATAATTTAATGTATTTTTCCCTATTTATCTTGTATATTAGCTTGTTTGTATATTTGTTTACATAATAAGTTATGTTAGATAATAAGTTAGATAATAAAGTACCTCAAGGAACTGGTTTTTGCCTCTTTTTTCATCCCTACCACTGAGTCTGATCCCTGGCACATAGGAGGTGCTTAATAAATGTTGAGTGATTGATTGATGAATTGAATATCCTTCATCCTGGTATGCTCTCCCTCCTCTGCCTCTTGTATTCCCTAGCTTCCTAGAGGGATCGGCTCTTAAGAACCATTTTCCACAATTTACCTTTCCTGATCACTGCCTCTTCATACCTAATATTATTATGCATTTACATTGTGTATATTTTAATAATCCTAAATTTGGAACCAGAGGAAGAGACTATTTGATTCCCCTTTGGAGGCAGATACCTGCTAACATGACTTGTCTCCTCCCCCTCAGTAGAATGTAAGGTCCTTAAGGGAAGGGGCTGTCTCATTTTTGTCTTTGAATCCCCAGGCTCTCAAATGTCCCTTACATGTGCACTTAGTAGACACTTAAAAGATGATTATTACATTGAATGGACCGAGAGAACCCCAAGATAAGGACCAGCATGTCCATCAGAAGACATCATCACCATCACATTATATAGCACCTACTATGTGCTAAGTGTTTGATGTTATTATCTCATTTGATCCTCACAACAGCCAGAAGAGGAAAGTGCTAATAATATCTTCATCATCTCTTTCACCTCTCATGGCCACTTTCGCAAAGGAAAGTGACCCCAGAGCCCCCCAAAATCTGGGAGCCTTTCTTTAATGTCCTTTTCCCGACCTTTCACTATCTCATCTTTCTCTAGTCTGTGTAATTGTAGGAAGACTGAAATTTAATTAGTGTAGAATTAAGTTGAAGATGGCTAGCTTTGAGATTTGTATCTCATCTCTTTGTGTTTCTCCCTGAAGAATGAGAGGCTCATCTGATATGCTGATGATCTGAGAACCTCTGAGAATTGAGCAATTTATTGATAAACAACACAATTACTAATCAGATTTGGAAGAAAATAAAACTATAGCCTTCTACATAGTCAAAACATAGCTTTAATGAGAAGGAGAAAAAAATCACTGATATGGCTCCTCATGAAGATTAATGTGGGGCCTCTCTGGAATTTCTTTTGGAATGTAAATTAATTACCTCTGGACCTGGATGGGTCCAATTGACTTTTTTTTTTCCAACTTAGCCTGGAAGTATGATACAGTGAGAGGTATCTCGTCTAGAAGACCTCAATTTTTTGACAATTTACTACCTGGGTGACCCTGGGCAAGGGTCAACAACTTTCGTGTGCCTTAAGCAACAACCTAGAATTACTGGGGATGGGGGGGTTGGAAGCTATCCAGTCCAACCCTCTTGATGATTTAGTCGCAGATTGGAATAAATCTCTAATGGGTTGTGTGTGACCCACCAGTAGAATATAAGGTCATTGAGGGCAGGGACTATCTCACTTCTTGTCTTTGTATCCCCAGCACCTAGCATGTAGCAAATGGTATTGTTTAGTAGTTTCACTTGTATCTGATTCTATGTGAACCTTTTCAAGTTTTCTTGGCAAAGATACTGGAATGGTCTGCCATTTCTTTCTCCAGCTCATTTCATAGATGAGGAAACTGAGGCAAGCTTGGTTAAGTGATTTGCCCAAGGTCATGGAGCTAGTAAGTGTCAAAGACCAGATTTCAACTCATAAAGATGAGTCTTACTGATTCCAAACCCTAGCTGCTTCACAGAGCACATGAATAAAACGTATCAGGCACCTACTATTTGCCAGACACTGTGCTTAAAAGCTAAGGATACAAAGGAAGCCAAAAGGTAGTCTAAAACAATAATAATAATAATAATCTTACATGAAGGGGATAGTAATAGATAATATTTAAGGGGATAATTATAGAATCCACATCCCAAGGTGGTCGTGCAGACCAAGTAAAGTGATGTGTATAAAGTGCTTCACATAATAAAATAAGACTTAGCATTTTATAACACTTTTAAGGTTTGCAAAGTGCTTTGCAAACATCACCTACCTTGATCCTCAAGACAACCCTGGATGATTCTTATATCTTTATATATATATATAT
>NC_058130.1:749645869-749657061 GCF_016433145.1 Gracilinanus agilis
GGAGGGGAGTAGAGGAGAACATCAGTGTTGGTCTTCTCTCAGCACAGATGGGAGACTACAAGGGCAGAATGTTGCCTTCATTAGATGAGTAGTTTCTGTTTAATCCTCTTCCTTTTTCCAAGTTTGGGGTTCTGTTCTGGGAACCTGAATTGACTGAGATGGAAAAATAACAGGCATTACCCAAATATACCCAGTGGTGGGCATGGAAGTACTGGCCGCGCACCCTAAGAGAAAATCCTGAGTTCCTGTTGCTGTCAAGTTTCTTTTAAACCCTTATCTTCTTTCGTAGAACTGGTATTAAGTATTGGTTCCAAGGTAGATGAGTAATAAGGGTTAGGAAATGGGGATTAAGTGACTTGCCCAGGGTCACACAGCTAGGAAGGGCATCTGAGGTCAAATTTGAACCCAGGACCTCTTACCTCTCTATCTATCTTGGTAGCTGTGCTACCAAGCTGCCTCTAGATGTCCTTTTCTTTTGTTTTTAAACTCTCACCTTTTGTCTTAGAATCAATACTGTATATGAGTTCCGATGCAGAAGAGTTGATAAGAGCTAGGCAATGGGGGTTAAGTGATTTAATACCCAGGGTCACACAGCTAGGAAGAGACTGAGGCCAGATTTGAACCCAGGACTTTCCATCTATTGGCTTGTTACTCTATCCACTGAGCCACCTTGCTGCCCCCACTGGTAACCTCTTTCACATTTTCCTCTGCGCTTAGGCATTGGAAAATCTGTGTGTCAACTCAACAGCATTAATGCCACTGACTCCAACCTAGGTCAAGATATCTCCCTGTTATCAGCACTGGTCTAGCCCATACCTGAACAAGAAGGCCCTCACTTCGATTCAATTCAACAACAATTTGTTGTTGCTGTTGTTCAGTCATTTCAGGCACATCTTCATAACTCTATTTAGGGTTTTCTTGGCAGAGGTATGGGAGTGGTTTGATCATTTCTTCCTCAAGCTCATTTTCTAGATAAGGAAACTGAGGCAAATGTGGTTAAGGGACTTGCCCAGGGTCACATGGCTAGGAAGTGTCTGGGGCCAGATTTGAACTTGGAGCGATGAGTCTTTCTGACTCCAGACTAAGCGCTTTATCCATTGTACCACCTGGCTGTGTGACTATCAGGCACCTACTATATAACTGGCACCATACTGGATAACTGGTCATCCAGCCATTATCTGAAGATCCCCAAGTTGGGGAAGCCCCCAGCTCTGGAGGTAGCCCACTCAATTCTGGGAAAGTGGTTCTCATTGTTTAGAACATTTTCTAGCATCCAGCCTGAAGCTGCCTTTTTGCAACTTGTCCCCAGAGTTCTGGTTCTGGCCTCGGGGACCAAGTGGAAAGAAGCCATTAAGACATCTCCCCGCTTTGTCTTCTGCTTTCCAAGCTGGACGTCCCCAGCTCTTTAAAGCCTTTGTCAGGTCGTTTGCCACTTTACCATCATGGCAGCCTCCTTCTGATGGCCAACCAGCTTATACACTTCTTTCCTAACCTTGGACGCCCAAACCCTCTCCCTTGGACTGTTACAAGAGCCTCCTGACTGAACTTTCTCCCTCCAGCCATTATTCCCTCTACGCCATACTCCCTTCAGCTGCCAACACCGTCTTCCCAAGGCACACAATTCCCGTCTCACGTTGGGCACACAGTAGGTCCTTCACTTACAGTTTTATTGAGTCGAGATGAGAATGAACTTCAGTGACTCTGTATTATGCTTGAGGATCAAATCGAACCCCTCGAGGCATTCAGGGCTCTTTGCCATCTACGCTATGTCTTTGTGGCCTCACATAATTTACTCTCCCTCACACACATCATATGTCCATCAGACTACACCATGATTGTGCCCCAGTTCCATACTATATTTAGTATGATGGGATCATAGAGTAAGAGGTCATCTGGGACAATCCCTTCATTTTGCATATAAGGAAACTAAGGCCCAGAGAAGGTAAGTGATTTATCCAAAGACAAATACCAAGTAAGGAATCATAAAGTTAAAGGCAGAAGAGGCATCAGGGACCACCTAGTCCAATATTCCCATTTTACAAATGAGGAAACTGAGGTCCAGGGAAGGGAAATGACTTATCAAAAGGCAAATATCCAGCAAGGAATCATAAATTTAGAGGTAGAAGAGACATCAAGGATCACCTAGTCCAATATTCTCATTTTACAAATGAGGAAACTGAGGTCCAGGAAAGGGAAGTGACTTATCCAAAGACAAATACCCAGTAAGGGATCATAAATTTAGAAGTAGAAGGGGCATCAGGGATCACCCACTCTAATATTCTCATTTTAAAAATGAGGAAACTGAGGTCCAGGGAAGGGAAGTAACTTATCAAAAGACAAATATCCAGTAAGGGATCATAAATTTAGAGGTAGAAGGGGCATCAGGGACCATCTAGTCCAATATTCCCATTTTACAAATGAGGAAACTAAGGTCCAAGGAAGGGAAGTGACTCATCGAAAGACAAATAACCAGTAAGGAATCATGAATTTAGAGGTAGAAGGCGCATCAGGGATGACCTAGTCCAATATTCCCATTTTACAAATGAAGAAAGTGAGGTGAAGGGAAGTGACATCCAAAAACAAATACTCAGTAAGGAATCATAAATTTAAAGGCAGAAGGGGCATCAGGGACCACCTAGTCCAATATTCCCATTTTACAAATGAGGAAACTGAGGTCCAAGGAAGGGAAGTGACATCGAAAAACAAATATCCAGTAAGGGATCATAAATTTAAAGGTAGAAGGGGAATCAGGGACCACCTAGTCTAATATTCCCATTTTACAAATGAGGAAACTGAGGTCCAGGGAAGGGAAGTGACTTATCAAAAGACAAATACCCAGTAAGGGATCATAGATTTAAAGGTAGAAGAGACATCAGGGACCATCTAGTGCAATATTCCCATTTTACAAATGAAGAAAGTGAGGTGAAGGGAAGTGACTTATCCAAAGATACATACCCAGTAAGGGATCATAGATTGAGAGGTATAAGTGACATCAGGGACCATCTAGTCTAATATTTTCATTTTACAAATAAGAAAACAAGTCCAGGGAAGAAAAGTGCCTTATCCAAAGACACATAGATTTAGAGGTAGAAGAGACATCAGAGGCCATCGAGTTCAATACTCTCAGTTTACAAATGGGGAAAATGAGGCCTTGAGAAGGGAAGTGATTTGTCCAATTGTACAGATATTAAGCATCAGAAACAGGATTTTAAATCAAGCCTCCCAATTCCAAGGCCATCATCCACAGTAGCTTCCCACCACAAAAGCATCCCAGCACCGTGAAATGATATATTCTCTCTCTCATGATTATATCTGAAGAGTAATCACAGACTCATGGGCCATTCGAGCTGGCAGGGGACTTGTAGCCACTCTCACTCAACTGTTCCATTTCACAGATAAGAAAACTGGAGAAATGACTTCTAAGACCATAAAAACATAGGTTTAGACCTGGAAGGAATTTTAGAGACCAGTAAGTCCAACCCTCCTATTTCACAGATGAGAAAACTGAGGCCCATAAGGGGAAAGGACTCTCAGGACCATAAAAACATAGATTTAGAACTGGAAGGAATTTTAGAGGCCAGTGAGTCCAACCCTCCTATTTTACAGATGAGAAAACTGAGGCCCATAAGGGGAAAGGACTCGCAGGACCATGAAAACATAGATTTAGAACTGGAAGGAATTTTAGAGGCCAGTGAGTCCAACCCTCCTATTTTAGAGATGAGAAAACAGGCCCAGGGAAATTAAAAGGTCACACACAGGAAATTAGTGACACACCTAAGTATGGTATGGTGGAAGAAAGCTGGGGCTAGAGTCAAAGAAGCTGGTTCCAAAGCCTGACTCCTAGGCATGGGGTGTCTTTCCTTCCCCACTCCTGTCTTTCAGTAATCTCCACTTGTCAAAATGAGCCTTATCCTCTAAGGCTCAGCCTTTGTGAAAGATGAGCCTTCCTGACTCTGGGCCTGGTGCTCTCTCCACTGGACCATCCAGCCCTCCCAATGAACCCCAAATCTAGGATATGGCCCCCAATTCCAACTCTGCCGCTTCCATGAAGCCTTCTCTGAATGAATGTGGGTGCTCCGCACACAAACACACAAACACACCCCAAACCGAATGGTGGCTCAGACTTTTTCCTCATACTTTGGGGGACACCCACCGCCCACCACTTTGTCTTTTGCACACGCTACTTACTTGGCTTCTGACTTATGCTCATAGGCATCATCTCAGGCTCAAGGAGGGCAGAGATGGGGTCCTTTTTTGTCTCTGTGTCCCTATTGCCTAGTTCGCATACAAGAGGTGTTTCATAAATACTCGTTGAATTGAATGAACAGTCAATAAAATACGACAAAACACGAGTTACTGAATCCGTCCCGATTGTTCTAAGTTCAGAGTCGGAGTTTCCAAGACCCAGGAGGAAGCCTTTAGAAACTGAAGAGATCAGCCTTCACTCCGAGAATCACAGAATCTTAGGATGCCAAAGCCGGAACAAAATACAGTGAACAGAACAAAGGATTTGAGGCCAACTGTTGTTGTTCAGTCATTCTGACTCTTTGTGACCCCATTTGGGATTTTCTTGGCATTGACACTGGAGTGGTTTGCCATTTCCTTTTCCAGCTCATTTGACAGATGAGGAAACTGAGGCCAACAGGGTGAAGTGACTTACCCAAGGCCTCACAGTGTGGTGTGTTCCTTTTTCTGTTCATTTTACTGATGAGGAAACTAAGGCAAACATGGCCAAGGGACTTGCTCAGGGTCACACAGTTAGGAAGTGTCTGAGGCTAGGCTTGAACTCAGAAAGATGAGCCTTCCTGACTCCAGGCCTGGTATTCTATCCACTGTACCACCTAGCCATCCTGTTGAACCCCAAATCTAGAAGCTGGCCCCACATCACACCTCTGTTACTTTACCAACTGATCCTAAGATACATACCACTCAGTTTCCTCATCCTATAATATGGGGGGATCAGAGTAGCTGCCCTCTGAGGTCCCTTCCAGTCCTTAATCTCTTTGCACCTCAGTTTCCCCCTGTGTAAAATGAGCAGAACAGACTAGAAAATCTATAAGGTCCTTTCCTGAAATCTTCCAAATCCTATGACCATTCACAAGCCAGATGGTGTCATTTTTCATCTTTGTATCGCCAGCACCAAAGAGCTTAACACAGACTAGGTGCTCAATAAAAGATTTCGCTCCATTGGACTGAATGAAAGCAGCTGAGGAATGAGAGGACACAAAAGCCTGGATCTCTGCCCATATAAGAGAACTTTATATCTGACCACCTCCAAGAAGCCTTCCTTGACTGGTCAACCCTCATCTACCTCCCCATTCTCCAGATTCCCACAGCAGAGTCCTGTAAGGGGGAAAAAGTGGTTTTGGGGTCGAATATATTAAAGGTTGGTCGCCAGAGGATTGAACAATTATCAATCCTCAATTAAGAATAATCTCAAGTCAAAATTGACTTTTATGGAAGTTTATTTACAATAAAGAAGTCCCAGATCATCAGAAACAGAAGGGATCTTACTAGAAGTCATCTAGTCTAACCCCTCAGTTTATTGATTATGAGAACTAAGATTTGGAGATAGGAAGTGATGTGCCATAAGAAGTGTGTAATTAGAAATCTTGGACTGAAAGCCAGGCCTAGAGATGGGAGGTCCTAGGTTCAAATCTGACCTCAGATACTTCCCAGCTGTGTGACCCTGGGCAAGTCACTTGACTCCCATTGCCTACCCTTAACACTCTTCTGCCTTGGAGCCAATACACAGTATTGACTCCAAAACAGAAGGTAAGGGTTTAAAAAAAGAAAAGAAAAGAAATCTTGGACCCTTGGACTCCATCTCCCAGAATTCTTTTTCTCATACCAAAATTCCTTTTCCTCTCTCCCCCACGTTGCGTCCTCACATATTGTATATAAGTTGGCTGTAACCTCGCCTTTTCGCTCTCTTCTCTTAGGACCGCAGCTAGGTCAGCTCCCTCTTTCCTATAGCTTTTTATCTTCCTTTACTTTGAGTTATTATTAATAAATCTTATTAAATATGATACTTGGAGATATTGTATATTAATTCTTACGCTTACAGAAGCCATAGTGATCAGATTTGAACCCAAGCCTTCTGACTCCAGATTTTGCCCCCTTCTCACAACACTCCACTATACCACTCAAAACATAAAGAAATCAGATTTTCTTATAGTTTGTTGGTCAAAGGTTCATGAATTTAAGGGGGGAGGTGGGGTACATCCAGGGCTTTATTAATGACTTCTTTTTTTTTAATCCTTTACCTTCCATCTTAGAATCCATTCTAAGTATTGGTTTCAAGGCAGAAGAGCGGGAAGGGCTAGGCAATGGAGGTTAAATGACTTGCCCAGGGTCATACAGCCAGGAAGTGTCTGAGGCCAAATTTGAACCCAGGACTTCCCATCTCTGGGCCCGGCTCTCGATCCACTGAGCCCCCTAGCTACCCCTTTTATTAATTAACAACTTTAAGAAAAACAAGAGTCAAATCCGCCCTCTTCACATTTCACATGATGAGCCAAAAGAATTTCTACGACTATGTCTGAAACCATTGAGAGCAGCCTGGGGAAGAGAGTCGGCGGTTTAGCATCAAATCAGCCCTCGACCCAGACAGGGGACTGTGGCACCCCACAGGCTCTCCGAGTCGGAAAGTTCCAGCCCCCCAACCACTACAAAGCTCCAACAGATCGTGTCTCCTCCAGACAGCTCGCCTTTGATTTAAACTGGAAAGGAAAACATTAGGAGGATGAGAGAAGAAGAGAAAGGCAGATCTTGTTAGCCAACATGGGAGACTTCCACAGGGCACCAGATGGAAAGAGAACATTATTAAACGGATTATATACATCTTCCTGACAGTAATTCTGATCTCCTATAGGCACCATCAGCTGTTAAGCAGCAGGAAATTATGATGACCTTGTCCCATCTTCCATTTATATCTATTCTAAATTGGACACCTAAGAGGTTGTTTAAATTGGAGGCGGAAAACATTGTGCGCTTCTAGCAATTATCTCATTGTCTGATTGGCCGGTGACTTATTCTAACAGGAGGGGGTCAAGGAGGTGGCCTGAGTGGGGGGTTTCGAGCCCCATCACCAGCTTACTTTAGGTCCAGAGACAAGTCATTTGATCGCTGAAATTCAGTTCTGAATAGGGACATCCCCGTCTCCCCTACCTGTCTGTCGGCGACGTTCGTTGTCGAGAGAAAAAAAAAAAAGAAAAAAAAGATGGTGTTGGTTTGTTAAAGTATTGGAACGTTGTGAGATGAATTCCATTAAAAGCGATTCCAGATGGAGGAGGAAAGCACCTGATCATCACTTGTTTATTTGGGTAAATGATCGGGGGTTTTGGTTGTATAGGATTATTCACTTACAAAAATGAATAATATGGAAATGGGTTTTGCGTGATAATGTGTGTAGAAGCCACAAAAATAAATAAATAAAGATAAAATAGATTGCCCTAAAAAAAAAAAAGCCATTCCAGGGTGATTTCAGTCTTCCGACTTGTTGCTGATTCAGATTGACCTTTCCGCAAAGTGGACATTGCAAACTCGGCAATTTCAACATTGCCTCAGCAGAGTGTGGGTTTCCTGTGAACTCTCCCGTTCAAATATAGTCTTTGCTGGTCAGAGGATCAAGATCAGAGGATTCCAGATTGGAAGCAAGCTTAGAGACTCTATGTCCTCATTTAAAAAAAAAAAAAGGAAGAAACAGATTCTCTGAGAGGGTAAAAATGCCCATCGTCACACACAGCTGGACAGTATCTATAAGGGCATTTTTTTTAAACTCTTCCTTCTTAGATTCAAGATTAAGTATTGCTTCTAAGGCAGAAGAGTGGAAAAATCTAGGTAATGGGAATTAAGTGACTTGTCCAGGGTCACAAAGCTAGGAAGTGTCTGAGGCCAAATTTGAACCCAGCACCTCCCAACTCCAGATCTGGCTTTCTATCCACTAAGTCACCTCGCTGCTCACTATATAGCATTTTAAGGTTTACAAAACACTTTGGAATATTGCCTCCTTTGATCCTCAAAATGACTCTGGACGGCAGATATTATCATCATCTTCATTTGGTAAATGAGGAAACTGAGGCAGACAGGTTTAAAAAAAAAACTGAGGGGGCAGCTGGGTAGCTTAATAGATTTAGAGCCAGGCCTAGAGATGGGAGGTCCTAGGTTCAAATCTGGCCTCAGACACTTCCCAGCTGTGTGACCCTGGGCAAGTCACTTGACTCCCATTGCCTAGCCCTTCCCACTCTTCTGCCTTGGAGTATTGACTCCAACACGGAAAGTAAGGGTTTAAAAAAAATTAGGGTCAGGACCTGAAATTCCACGGACATAGGAAGTTTCTGATGAGGAAATTCCTTATACTCGTGTAGATTGGCAATTTGTAATTATTATAAAATCTATAAAAATATAATTATAATCGCAACTCTGCAACTTAGAATCTTAAGAGTGTTCCCTGGAGACACAAAGTGTGAAGCTGATTTTTATACCCAAAATATCATGCATTTTCAGGACCTCTTAGAGTTTTAGTTCCCACTGGAAATGTGCTGGTGGTCTACACTTTTCCCTCCTAATTCATCTTTTTTTTTTAAACTCTCACTCACTTTCTGTCTTGGAATCAAGGCAGACGACTGGTAGGGACTAGGCAATGCAGGTTAAGTGATTTGTCCAGTCACATAACTAAGAAGTGTCTGAGGCTGGATTTGAACTCGTGAAGATGAGTCTTATCTGATTCCAAGCCCAGAGCTCTATCCACTGGGGAACAAGAACTACTGTCTCTGCTCAGGAAGCACAGCCAAGCTGATGGGGATTCTTATGTCTGAAATCCTCTTCCCCTCCTTTCCTTTTGTCTCCAGTGTTCGCCCTGAGAAATCATAAAAGGAAGAGAAACTCATTTTCGCCCATGTCTGTCATGTTCCCACCTGTGACAGTCTGTAGTTTTTATGAAAGTACGCTTTCCCTTTGTCGATGCGCTCCCTGCAGGGGGAAGAGTCTCAGGCTCCCAGATGATAAAGCCTCCTTAGCCTTCCCTTTCATAAGTGACTTGAGTCCTGGGGCAGGGTGAGAGATCTTAAAAGACAGCCCCAAAGGCAATAAACGCAGCAGCCACCAGCTCACAGTCAGAGCCTGGCCAGAACCCTCCCTGGGCAGTTCTAAGGTATCTGGGAGAACAGGATTCTACCCAATTTAACACAAGGGGGAAAACATCCATTAAGAGCCCTGGAACTCTAACTAAGACGGGCAACTGGGGGTTTGTCCCAAGGTGCTGAATTTAGTGGACGCTGAGTGAAAACAACAGCTTGGCAAGAATAATTGGTTAAACACCAATGCAACTATCAACAATTTGGAAATAGGTCTTGATCAATGACACATGTTAAAACCAGTGGAAATGCGCATCGGCTATGGGGGGGAGCTCAGGGGGTGAAGGGGAAAGAGCATGAATTATGTAACCATGTTAACTTTTCTAAAAAATAAATATTAATAAATGTTTTTAAAAAGTAAAAAAAAAAAAAGAATAATTGGTTAAAATAAGAAATTATCCAATGGAGGGCCAAGCTAAGCTCCTCTTCTGTCTGACTGCCTACTTTCCCACCCACTTTCAACTGAAGATCAGATTCCCATTTTACAGATGAGGAAATTGAGACCCAGATTGTGACATATGTGGTGAACAGAACCAGTCTTCTGTCACCAAATCCAGGTCTCTAGCTTTCTCCTCCCTTTCCATCTAGTCTTATGGCCCCTTCAGCCATTCCACACTCTATATCAGTGATTCCCAAAGTGGGCACTACCGCCCCCTGGTGGGTGCTGCAGCGATCCAGGGGGAGCGGTGATGGCCACAGGTACATTTATCTTTCCTATTAATTGCTATTAAAATTTTTTTAAAAATTAGTTTCCAGGGGGCCAAAAAAGTTTGGGAACCACTGCTCTTTATTTTTTCCCTCATTTAATTCCATCTCAGTGGAAATTTATTGAGCACCTCTAATATGCATGGTACAACCCTTGATATGAGACACAAAGATACAGATCTAAGGAAGGCTCCAAGGATGCCACATGTACACAGAGAAGTCAAAGTACACTAACTTCAAGAGGGACAATTGACCCCAATCTAGTCCTGGAAGGGACCTCAGAGGCCATCATGTCCAGTCCCCTCATTCGACAACTGAAACCCAGAAAAGTTAAGTGACTTGCCTAAGGTCACACAGATGGTAAATCTCAAAGGCAGGATTTGAATCCTGGTATGAGAGTATTCTCCATTGTAAAAGCTTTCCATAAAAAGGACCACCTGAGCTGCACTGCAAAGGATGAGAAGAATTCAGAGAGGAAGAAAGAAGGAGAGAGGCCATTCCAGGCAAGTAGGCTGGTCTAGATGGAGGTGGCGATGGAATGTGGAGTTTGAGGAACAGCTAATTGAAGATGAAAGCAATAAATAGCATCATTAGAAGCTTGGAGCCCACACAACCTGTGACTTTCCAGTTACACAAGCCCACTAGCGAAAGGATTAGACACTTTGATCTAGGTCATCTATGGCAAGCTATTCTCTTTGTATGTAGGTCAGTACTACTCCGAAGACTTGGGTTCAAATTCTGGCCCAGCCTCTCATTGCCTGTGTGAGTTGAGCAGGTCATCTCAAAACTCTGGAATGGCCCCATCTGTAAAATGAAGGGACTGTACCAGATGGCATCTCATAGCCTTTTTTTCCAAACCCTTTCCTTCTGACCTGGAATCAATACTGTATATGGTTCCAAGGTAGAAGGTTCTAAGGTAGAAAAGTGGTAAGGGCTAGGCAATGGAGGTTAAGTGACTTGTTCAGGGTCATACAGCTAGGAAGTATCTAAGGCCAGATTTGAACCCAGGACCCCCCATCTCCATGCTTGGCTCTCTATCCATTGTGCAATCCAGCTGTCCTTTGAATTTCTTTTCCTTTTCTTCCTTTCTTCCTCTCATACTCTCTCTCCCTCTGTGTGTATGTGTCTCTCTCCTCTCCCTCTTTCTCTCCCTCTCCCTCCTTCTCTCTCTCTCCTCTCTCTCTCTTCTCTCCCTCTCCCTCCTTCTCTCTCTCCCTCCTTCTCTCTCCCTCCTTTTCTCTCTCTCTTTCTCTCTCCCTCACTTCTTCTCTCTCCCCTCTCTCTCTCTCTCTCTCCCTCTCTCTCTCTCTCTCTCTCTCTCTCTCTCTCCCCCCCTCGCTCTTATTTTCT
>NC_058130.1:749657403-749699669 GCF_016433145.1 Gracilinanus agilis
CTTTGCTGGGACCTCTGAAGCCCTGCCTGGTTAGGACCAGGCCAGAGTAATTTTCTCTCTCTCTCTCTCTCTGTCTCTCTCTCTCTCTGTCTCTCTCTGTCTCTCTCTTCCTCTAATTCTCCCTCCCTACTCTCCGTCTTAGAGTTAATACTATCTCCTCCAAGGCAGAAGAAAGGTAAGGGCTAGGCAGTTGAGGTTAAGTGACTTGCCCAGGGCCGCACAACTAGGAAGTGTCTGAGGCCATATTTGAACCCAGGTCCTCCTTACTCCAGGCTCTCTATCCACTGTGCTATCTAGCTACACCCAAGCTTCTCTTGAAAACAAGAATGGCGGAGAGCCTCTCTCTGCTGACTTTCAAATCTGTCCTTCGTGGAGTTCCAAGTGCAAGTCAATGGGGCTGGCTCGGCCCCAGTCACATCCTCCCCATCCCTCCCGCCATAACCCAGTCACCAGCCTTCTCCTGGGCCCATCCTACCACTGGGCTATGGAGAGCCAACAGCTTCCAAAGCTGCCTGTAAATCTTATTAAAGTAATCTCCCTCCCTGAACCCAGATTATTATGGCCACCTTTATGGCAGAATAAAAATTAATTTTCTCAGCTATAATAAGAACGATAAGAAGGCTTCACTTGGGAGCAAATAAAGATTACAATTAGCTCCAGCTGAATAAATCTAAATTTAACTTGGCCCAGAAATGTGTTTTCTGATATTTTCTCTCGCCTGCGTGAATGGGCCCCAACTGGATTAGAGTCCCCCGACAGTTGGGCCATTGTTGGAGAAGCAGGGCCAAGTTTTAATCCAATCCCCCAAAGGCTGGAGGATTAGTTCAGGATTCATGGGATAATGAAAGTTCTCCAAAATTAGAAGAAACAAGGAAGCAGGCCTCCAGGAAACCCAAGACGCTGGGAGTTCCAAGGGGCCTAAAGCAGTTCTTGGAAAATGTCTCCTGTAATAGAGTAACAATAACAGTGTCTTATCCTCGCTGCCATCTGCCAAGGGAGGTGATAACCATTTGACAGAGGAGGAAACCGAGGCTGGCTGAGGTTAAATGAATTGCCCAAGGTCATAGGGCTTGTACATAAGAAAAACGGGGGGACGGGAAGTTGGCTCAATGGATAGAGAGCCAGGCCTGGAGATGGGAGGTCCTGGGTTCAAATCTGGCCTCAGATAGTTCCTAGCTGGGTGACCCTGGGCAAGTCACTTAACCACAATTGCCTACCCCTTACCACTCTTCTGCCTTGGAACCAATATAAAGAATTGATTCTAAGACAGAAGGTATGGAGGGGTTTTTGTTGTTGTTGTTTTAAGATAAAGAAAAAAGCTCCTTCTGCTTCTTCATGCTATATACAGAAGATGCCCTGGAAATGAAGGTCAGATCTCTCCCCAGATCTGCACGTTACTGGCCACAGAACCTAGATCAAGTCAGATCAACCCTCAGTTTCCTTGTCTTTAAAATGCCTGACATGCTTAAACAATCCACCCCACAGGGTTGTTCCAGTTTTGAAAAGCTGAGCTTATTACTATTAATGATCATTTGTTGTCTGGTCATTTTCAGTCCTGCCTGACCCCACTCAGTGTTTTCTCAGCAGAGACACTAGAGTGGTTTGCTATTGCCTTCTCCAGCTCATTTTACAGCTGTGGAAACTGAGATAAATAGGATTAAGTCGCTTGCCCAGGATCACACAGCTAATACATGTAGACTCTCTATGACCCCATTAGGGGTTTTCTTGGCAGAGATACTGAAGTGGTTTGTCATTTTATTCTCCAGCTCATTTGACAGATGAGGAAACTGAGGCAGACTTGATTAAGTCACTTGCTTCAGGGTTACATAGCTAGGAAGTATCTGAAGTCATATTGAACCCAGGTTCTCCCAACTCCAGGCTTGACTCTCTATCCATTGTGCCATCTAGCTGTCCCCCAAATTCCTTTTCTTTCTTTCTCTTTCTTTTTCTTTTTCTTTCTCTCACTTTCTTTCCCTCTTTCTCCCTTTTGATCTTTATCTCTCTTTCTCTCTTTTTCTCTCTCTCTTCCTTTCTTCCTTTCTTTCTTCTCCCACCTTCTATCTTAAAATTAATACCATCTATTCCAAGGCTTCTGGTAAGGGCTAAGCAATGAGGGTGAAGTGACTTGCTCAGGGCCACAAAGCTATGAAGTGTCAGAGGCCAAATCTGAATCCGGGACCTCCTATTTCTAGACCTGGTTCTCAATCCACTGAGCCACCCAGCTGTCCTTACCTCTCTTATTTTAAAAACAAGGAAATAGAGGCCAAGAGATATTGTGACTTACCCAAGGCTACGTAGGTAGGGAAGCATCAGAGACAGAATTTAAACCCAAATCCTCGGACTCCCAAGAGCCCATGTTCTCTCCATTGTATCTGACTGCCTCCTTCTTTGCTCCAAGCTGACTATCCCCAGTTCCTTAGGCCACTCCTCAGGGGGTGTGGTCTCAAGGCTTTTCACCATTCAGACCACCCTCCTCTGGGTATTTTCCAGCTAAATCCAAAAATATAGCTCCCAGAACTGGATACAACAACAGTAAATAATGCACAACATCAAGTGGCACAGTATCAGAGTACTAAGCCTGGAGTCAGGAAGACTCTTGATTCTGAGTTCAAATCTGACCTCAGTCATTTACTAGCTGTGTGACCCTGAACAAGTCACTTTACCCTGTCTGCCTCCATTTCTTCATCCATCAAAGGAGCTGGAGAAGGAAATGGCAAATTAGCTGTGTGACCCTGGGCAAGTCACTTCACCATGTCTGCCTCAGTTTCCTCATCTTTCAAGTGAGCTAGAGAAGGAATGGCAAATTAGCTGTGTGACCCTGGGCAAGTTACTTCATCCTGTTTGCCTCAGTTTCTTCCTCTGTCAAATGAGCTAGAGAAGGAAATGGCAAACTAGCTGTGTGACCTTGGACACATCACTTCACCCTGTCTGCCTCAGTTTCCTCATCTATCAAGTGAGCTAAAGAAGGAAATGGCAAACTAGCTGCGTGACCCCAGACACGTCACTTCACCCTGTTTGCCAATAAAATGAGCTGGACAAGGAAATGGCAAACCACTCCACTCCAGTATCTTTACCAAGAAAACTCCAAATGGGGTCGCAAAAAGTCAGACATGACTGAAAATCAACTCAACAACAACTTGGCTGTGTTATCTCATTTGATCCTCACAACAGTTACCCAGGAAGGTGGGTGTCATTTTTGTCCCCACTTTACAGGTGAGCAAATAAGGGCAACGAGAAATGAAATTACTTGCTAAGGACCAACCAGCTTGAGGTCAAATTCGAACTCAGGTCTTCCCCATTCCGAGTCCATCCCACTATCCCCTAGGCCACGTGGCTATCTCTTGATGCGTTGGGTCTGGCTGAATATAGCAGGACCGTCCCTCCGCTAGATCCCATTAACTTTCCTGGCTCTCCCCGTATTCTACGTCCCGTCCTCCTCATATAGTCGCCTTGTAGCCACACTTCCCAACAGAGGAAAGACAAGGGAGATGCACTTTCAAAAGAAAGGCATTTCACAGTCAGATTTTTTTTTAATCTTTCAAAGAAAGACTCGGCTGCCTGGATGTTCATTAGTGCCCAAGACTGAAATTTCTCATCCCAACTCCTAATGCTGAGAGATGACAACAGCCTCTGGCAATCTCATTCATTTGGGCCAGAAGAAAAGATCTTTGTCCTTCTCTTACAAGGGTTCATGACCTCTTCCTCAAGTTCCCAGCTCTGAGAAACTGCCCTATTTCCAGCCCTCTGTGGCCCAATTTCTCCTCACAGGAACGCCAAGGTTTAAGGAAACACACGCATCTGACATGCCCGCGGAATGCATGGTGAGATGCCCAAACAGCTCTCCCCGGGTGCCGCTTGTCTGCATCTCCAGCCATCAAAACCCGGAGCGTGTCATTCATTCCCCCGGAACAGCCCCTCCTGTTGGGCGGGAAAGAAGCACCCCGTCTTTGCCAACGACCCTTCTGCCGGGGGGCCTGCCCTAGACTGGTTGGAGCTCATTAGCAAAAGCCCCAAATGCTGCTGAAGCATCCGGTCAGTTGGCATATGTCAAAACCCCAGTGCCCAGTGGACTTGGGCTCTCCTCGCAACTTTCCCAGGCTGCCACACAGAGGCAGGGCAGAGATGAGTGATCCGGGGCATCTGACAAGCGAGACGTAGCCGAACCAGTCCACACAGCAGTTTTCCCACCAATCCAGCGAACGAACGGGGATTGTCCCGTAAGCCTCAGTATCTATCAACTCCAAAGGACGCAGGACAAAGGAATAATGATAGCCAGACACCATGCCTAATGCAGGGGAGGCTGAGAGCCACTTATTTGGGTCACTGGCTCAGATCATGTAACTTAAAGAGAATTCTAAATAAACCACATTAATATGGTTCTGTATTCAAGCCAATTAGCTACCAAGTCATGGATGGAATTGCTCATGGATCAGCTTTATCGTGGGGATGCCAGATTTCTGGAGGAATAAAAGCATTTGTTGTATTTCATTTCAGGCACTTGGCTTTCAGGACACACACGTGTGAGCAGGAGCTACCTGCTCAGGACACATGCTTTCACTGCATCCCATGCAAAGGGATAGAGGGGATTATAAAAGATAAAACCTATAATTCCAATTACATCAAAATGAAAAACAATTGCAGGAACAAAATCAATGCAGCTAGGATAAAAAGAGAAGCTGTCAATTGGGAAAAATGTTTACATCAATATCTCGAACAAAAGCCTGAAATCCAATATACAAAAGGAATTGACATAAGAATGTAAGACCAAGAGTCATTTCCCAATGGATAAACTGTCAAAGGATAGAAACAGTTTTCAGAAGAAATGGAAATAATAAGCATTTCTAGTAACCCATTCTATTTGAAATTTTCTATACAAAACAATCCCTCCTTTCTATCCTTTTTCACTGGCTGTCCCCCATGTCTTGGGATGCTCTTCCTTCTCGCCTCCATTTCTTGGAATTGGGTACAGATGGGGTACTATTTCTTACAAAAGGACTTTCTCAATTTCCCCGATTGTTAGTCTCAACTCTCCATCCCACACTAACCTGATTCTCCTCTAACCTATTGTAGTGCTTTCCTTGAAAATTACTTTGCTATCCCTCCCCAGTAGGAATAGTTTCATTTTTCTCTTTGTATCCCCAGCACATAACAGAGTGCCTGGCAGATACAGTAGCGGGAACTTACTAAATTCTTTTCATTAAATGAATGATTGACTGTTGAAGGAATGGTTCCTATGAAAGAATGTTTCAAATCACTATTAATGAGAAGTATAAATTAAAACAAATCAGACACAGAAGGTTCTGGGTTCAAATTTGGCCTCAGACAATTCCTAGCTATATGAACCTGGATGAGTCACATAACCCCCAGTGCCTGGCCCTTACAGCTCTTCTGCCTGGGAACTGATACTTAGTATTGATTCTAAATGGAAGGGAAGGGTTTAAAAAAAACTCAGGCATCCTTTCACTCCCATCAAATTGGCAAACAGGATCAAAATCAGAAGACAAAAGTTTCAGTTGATGAGATTGAAGAAGACAGGTACATATAAACTCTTGATGGAGCTGTAAATTGGTCCAACCATTCTGTGGCATGGTGTAGAATTATGCAAGAAAAGTCAACATCATATCCTTTGAATAAGCACCCCCCCCTCACTCCTAACCCCTAGTCTTGCAACTCTACCTGCCTAGTAGCTATCTTGAAAAAGATGTCACATAAACATATTAAACTCAACAGATCCAAAACTGAACTCAACATCTTTTCCCTCCTCCTGCCCAAACCCTTCCCTCTTCTTAAACATCCCTATAACTGCTGAGAGTCCTTTCATGACTTTGATACCATCCTTAGTTCCTTTCTCTTTCCCACCCACCCCCATATCAATCACTTGTCAAGACCAAGGCATCTGTCAAGTGACTCCCCTATACAGTCCCTTCTCTTTTCTTGACCGTACCACCATCCTATTCCAGGCTCTCATTTCCTCACATCTAGACTATTGCAACATCCTGCTGGCTGGTCTTCCAGCCTCAAGTCTCTTCCCATTCCAATCCCTTTTCAACTCGGCTATCAAAATTAATCTTGCTAGAGCATGAGTCTGGCAACATTGCTGCTCCCTAATCAATGAACTCCAGTGGCTTCCTATTAACTCCAGGATCAAATATAAAATCCTCTGCCTTTCCAGTATTCTTACACTTCACTCCCCTCCATGTACTACTCTACAATGCAGTGGCACAGGCCTCCTTGCTGCTCTTCCCATAATCTCTAATCTCCCAGAATTTTCAACTTGTTGTCCCTCATGCCTGGAATGTTCTCTCTCCTCAACTCCACCCCCTGCCTTCCTAGGATTCCTTTAATTCTCATCGAAAGTCCTAATTTCCACCAAAAAAAAGCTATTCCTCCTTAATCTTAAAGGAGCTAGTCCTCCTTAATCTTAAAGCCTTCCTTCTGAGTCTATCCCCAATTAATCTCGCTAATATCTTGTTTTAACATAACTTTTTACATGCTGTTTCCCTCATTAGGCTGTGAGATTTTAGAGAAGAGGGAGGGTTTTTTGTCTTTCTTTGCAACCCAGCACTTAGCAGATTGACTGGCACATAGTAAAAGCTTTAAAAATGGCAGTTGCTGATTCAGTGGCTGACATTTCTGTAGTCCTTTATGATTTGTACCACACTTTGTATATATTATTTTCCCTGATCCTCAAAAAAAAAAAACCTCATGAGATAAGTGCTACAGGTATTATTGCCCCCATTTTACAGATAAGAAAACTGAGGCTCGGTCATTTGCATACAATCATATAGCCTACACCAGAGGTGGCTTTAGAATACAAGTCTTCACGCTATCCACATTCAGAGGAAGAACTGTGGGAGTAGAAACACAGAAGAAAAACAACTGCTTGAACACATGGGTTGATGGTGATATGATTGGGGATGTAAACACTAAAGGATCACCCTAGTACAATTATCAATAATATGGAAATAGGTCTTGATCAATGACACATATAAACCCAGTGGAATGTTGGCTATGAGGGCGGGGTGGGAGAAGGGAAAGAACATGAATCATGTAATCATGGAAAAATATTCTAAAGTAATTAAATAAAAATGTTGAATTAAAAAAATAAAATAGAATAGAATACAGGTCTTCCTCATTCTGAGTTCAGCTCTCAGGACTGTGGAGTGAGTTTACTATACACAGAAAAGAAGGGAATGATATACAATAAATTGGGAAAGGCAAGCTGAAACCAGATTACAAGGACCCTTAAACACTGAATCAACCAAGTTTGTATTTTCTCCTAGAAGCAAATGAGAGCTTCTGGAGATTCCTGAGCAGGTGTGTGAACTGGCCAGAGATGTTTGGTGGCTGTAATCAGAAGTGACGACAACATTTATGCAGCATTTTAAGGTTCACAAAGCATTTTACACATTATCTCAATAGTACCAACTTGGGAAGTAGGTGCTATTATGATCCCCATTATACAGATAAGAAAACTGTGGACAAGGCAGATTAAATGGACACTTGATCTAGAAATAAAGGAGGATATCAACATGCATTTGTTAATATGCACCTACTCTGTGCCAGGCTCTGGCCTTGGTGCTAGACATATAGATGAAAGTAAGATAGTCTCTGTCTCAAGGAGCTTATGTTCTAATTCAATTCTAGAATCCAAGGGGTTGAGAAGTAAAAGGAGGAAAGATGGAAGCAAAGAATGCAGACAGCTTTTTTCTTGGGTTCTAGGAATTAAAGTAAGCTCAATTAACTCTTGATTAGAGAAATGCAAATTGAAATAACTTTGAGGTATCATCTCACACATATCAGATTGGCCAATAAGTCAGTAAAGGGAAGTGGTTAATGTTGGGGGGAGGGATGTGGCTAAATTGGGATACTAGCACATTGTTGGTGTTATGAACTGAATCAACTATTGTGGAGGACAATTTGGAACTATGTCCAAAGGGCTACAAAACTGCGCAAACCCTTTGATCCTGTAATACCACTACTGGGTTTGTATCCCAAGAAATCACCAAAAAAGGGGGAAAGACCTACTTGTACAAAAATATTTATAGCTGTACTTTTTGTGATGGCAAAGAATTGGAGATTGAGGGGATGTCCATCAATGGAGAAATGGCTGAACAAATTGTGGTATATGATGGCAATGGAATACTATTGTTCTATAAGAAATGATAAGCAAAACAGTTGCAGAAAAAGCTGAAAAGAGCTACAGGAACTGATGCAAAGTGAAATAAGCAGAACTGGGAGAACATTGTACATAGAAACAGCAACATTGTTCAATGATCAACTGTGAAAGACTTAGCTCCTCTTAGTAATGTAATGATCTTGGGCCACTTTGAAGGATTTATGACAAAGAATGCTCTCTACCTCTAGAGAAAGAACTGCTGGAGTCAGATGCAGATCAAAGCATATGATCTTTCACATCAGTTTATTTACAGTTTTATTTGGGGATTTTGATTTTATATGATTATTCTTTTATGAAAAAACTACTATGGAAATATGTTTTGCATGGTAATACATGTATAACCTACATCAAATTACTTACCATCTCTGGACTGGGAAGGGAAGGAGGGAGGGAGATAATTTGAATCTTATAATTTCAGAAAACATGTTGAAAACTGTTATTGCATGTAATTGGGAAAATAAAATATCTTTGAATTTTTAAAAAGTAGCTAGATTAACCTCAAGATCATTAAGCCCTTTTACCTCTGACATTCTATGCTTCTTTTGTGAAAACCAACAGTGAACAAGATCTGCTCATTTGATTCCTTCTTCTCTCCTCTATGATTCTTTTAGCTTCTCCCAGTATGGGAATCCCATAGGTTCTGTTCAGGCTGTCCCTCACACCTGGAATGATCTCCCTCCTCCACTCCAACTACTGACCTCCCTGGCTTCCTTTAAGTCCTAACTAAAATCTTACCTCCTACAGGAAGCTTACCCAAACCCCTCTTAATTCCAATGACTGCCCTCTGTTCATTATTTTTCCACTTATCCGGTAGATAGTTTACTTTCTAAATATTTGTTTGCATGTTTACTCCAATTAGATTGTAAGTTCCATGAAGGCAACGACTGTCTTTTGCCTCCTTTTATATACTCAGCATTGAACACAGTGCCTGGCACATAGTAGGTGCTTCATAAATGTTTACTGAGAGGCAGCTAGGTGGCCTCAGTCAATAGAGAACCAGACATGCAGACAGGACGTCCTGGGTTCAAATTAGGACCCAGATACTTCCTAGCTGTGTGATCCTGTGCAAGTTACTGAGCTTCAATGACCTAGCCCTTACCTCTCTTCTGCCTTGGAACTGATCCTTACTATCAATTTTAAGACAGAAAATAAAGGAGATTAGATAGATAGATAGATAGATAGATAGATAGATAGATAGATAGATAGATAGACAAACAGACAGAAAGATAGACAGACAGATAGACAGACAGATAGAAAGATAGACAGACAGAAAGATAGACAGATAGACAGACAGACAGATAGAAAGATAGACAGACAGATAGATAGATAGACAGACAGATAGATAGATAGATAGATAGATAGATAGATAGATAGATAGATAGATAGATAGACAGACGGACGGACAGGCAGATACATAGGGTTGATAGATATTTAACTGAATTGACTCAAATTTTGCTTTTGTTTAAATTTTAACAAAAACAAATTTTAAAAATTAGCATTGCCTTTTCCTGGTTATACAAAATGGAAAAAAAGTAAAAAATGAAAAGTTGATGAAATTTAGAGTGTACATAAAAAAGCTGAGTTGTATGGAGGCTGGGAAGGAAAGATGTGCACATTATCTGAAACAGTGCCTGACCTCTGGCAGATTTCTGCAAAATGAATCTTCAAAGAGGAGTTCTAAAAAATGTGCATCTTTCCAGATTTCCTGGTTGGTTGCTCCTGGACTGGACTGGATATTGCCCAGTTATATACCAAATGCTATTATTCATTCTCCAACAGCACCAACAAGACCCCAGCTCACAGGTGAGATGGTTTTCTGGCCAGGAAAATTCTTCTTGGCACATAAATACTGGTCATCTGAAACAGCTGAGAAAGAGAAATTGAAAATGTTCCCTACCCCCCTCTTCAAGTAAAAGAGAAGCCTAGTAACTGAATGCTTCCTCCTTCACTATTCCTACCTCAAGATCAATTCCTGACAACTTTCTGAAGCTTTATGATAAGAGACCCAGGAATAAGCAGGAAAGATTGGCCCCATCTCACCTCCTCCCACCCTCTCTAACCTTCTCTCCCAACAAGGCTAGACAAGCAGTTACTGTTTGGCCATTATCCATCATTTCCCTAAATATACCACCTACATACCTTCCCTTTTAGATTTCCTATATGCCCCTACTATGTTCTCTCTTCCCCATCTATTGTTCAATCATGTCTGACTCTTCATGACCCCATGAACCATAGATATCCACAAGGTTTTCCTCCAATCAATCCTTTTGTCAGGCTATCATAAGTTAAGTGACTTGCCCAAAATCACAGAGCAGGGAAGAAGGCTGGATTTGAACTCAGGTCTTCTTGACTCCAGAGTCTAGACCCAATGCTCTTCACTGCTGAGCCACAGCTGCCTTCTATCTATTCCATTCCCATCCCATCTGCCCCATCTCTATAAAGCAAAATACTACCTATTTATCAGGAGTTCAATTTAACCAATGTAATTAGCACGCCTAGGTTGAGTAGATTTTTGACTATTAATGGGCTCGAGCTAATTCCATTTACACATCAAGAAACAGGATGATGCTCCTGAAAATGTAGAGACTAGGGTTTCAGCCCTGGGTTTGAGCCTCTTTGGGGCTCATTTCCCTTACAATGAATGAGTTTGAAATGAGTTTGAAGTGGAGGCTGGAACCCTAATGGAATGGGCTGAGGAGAGTGAACTATGGTGGAAGTCTGCTTTTTAAGAATCCTGAGGATTCATTCTTATCTTTTCCTTTAGGTCTTTTGGAGAGTCCATAAAGTAGGAAAGAGATTTCACTCTCCTCCTCCCAATGGCCTCTTGCAGCAGAAGAACACAGCATCACCCAATTGCACAATTTTCTTGTAGAATTGAGTTGCTGAGAGAAAAGATCTCAAGACTTACAGGAAATGGCACCTCAGGAGCCTTCTCTCCAAGTTCTACCCAGTTTTACTGGGTAAATTTCTGCTGGACCAGTCACCATGGATCTCTCCTTCCTTTGAACTCCTACACCAATTATGGTCTATAAAAGTTATCTGGAAAAAGGATAGGCAATGGACCTGTGATTTCCCCATAATATCTTCACATGTATTTAATTGTCTCTTTTCCCCTGACATCATCATCATCTGAAGTATCATCACTACACAGAGATAACTCCAAGAGTTCAAAGACTATGTGAGAGGAATGCAAACTTTGGCAGATCTTACCAAGATGGTAACACTTCAACTAATGACCTAGTAAAGGTCTGCTGTCCAAGGACTAGCCTAAACAATTTCAGAGAAGTTCAGGAATGGAAAGTGATTCCCAAAATAACATCTATTGCGACATGGATAGGTCATGCTTGGATGAAAGAGGATCCACATCGAAGAAATCTTATGCCACCAATATGTTCCAAGAACCGTCACACAAGTTGAAAATCACACATAATGGCAATTTTTGCTTTAAAATCTTTTATTTATTTATCTTTAATTATTTATTATTTTATTTGTTTATGAATAATTTATTTCTTTAACAAATTTTATTTTTTATCATTTAATAAATATTACAGGAACTTACCTACTACATATTTATTTTATAAATAATGTAGTGTTAAAGAAACTCTATAAGCAGTGGCCTCAGTCATCCAGCCAAATGGAGAATCATATGTAGCCCTTTTTCCCCCCTTATATCTTTCTCTCTCTTTACTAATAAATACTTATAAATCTAGTAATAAGCCTCCAGATTTTTATTTATTACATCCATGAAATGAAACCTACCACATCCTTCCACCATTGCCCAAGTGACCTTCCTAAAATGTCCCCCACCCCCTTACTCAATAATCTCCATGGTTCTCTGTGATCTCCAGGATCAAATAGCTTTTTGACTATTTGGCTTTTTAAAGTCCTTCATAATCTAGCCCCTTCTTACCTTTCCAATCGAGTCTACCTGTACTGGCCTCTTTGCTGCTCCCAGAACAAAAGACTCATTTTGAGACTTCATTGGCCATCTATCATGCCTAGAATACTCTTCTTCCTCAATCTCCACCTCTTGGCTTACCTGGCTTCCTTCAAGACCTAGTTAAAATCCCAACTTTTGCAAGAAGCCTTTAGGAAGGGCAGGTAGGTGGCTTGGTGGATAGAGCACCAGTTCTGGGGTTGGGAGAACCTAGGATCAAATCTGGTTTTAGATATTTCTTGGCTATTGATCCTGGACAAGTCACTTAACTCCAATTACCTAGCCCTTGCCCTTCTGTTTTAGAATTCATACTAAGATAGAAAATTAGGTTTTAAAAAAAAAAGAAAACTTTCTGAGTTCCACCCCCACTGCAAGTCCTTTCCCTCTAAGATTACTTTCCATCTACTATCTATCTATACATATATATGGGGGAGTCAATAAGAAAATAACTATGTACTGTATATACTATATAGATTATAGACTACATATTACATACTTATTCTAATGTATATATAATATATATTGGCATATATCATAAAGTATCTACATATTGTGTTGTATATCCCATATATAACTATACTGTATATACTATATATTATATATCATAGATTGTATACATATTATATTATATATCACACATATGACTATACTGTACATACTGTATATTATATACTGTATGTTGTGTTTGTTGTATATACTGTATATTGCATATATAATATAACTATACTATATATACTATATAGATTATAGAGTATATATTACATATTCTGTTGTATATATTATATAGAACTACTACATATATGATATCATAAAGCATATATACCTTTATTATATATCCCATATATAACTGTATTACAAATACTACTTATTATATATCATAGGTTGTATACATATTATATATCACATATATAACTAGACTGTACTATATGTTATGTCATATATTGAATGCATATGATATTGTGTATCGCATATATAACTGTACTATACATACTATATATTATGTACATCATATATTGTATATATAATATATAATAACTATACTGTACATACTATATAGATTATAGACTATCTGTTATATACATATTCTGTTGTGTATATTATATATAATAACTACTGTACGTGCTGTATATATCATAACATGTATACATATTATGTTGTATGTCACATATATAACTATACTGTATATACTATATATTATATATCATAGATTATATACATATCATATTGCATATTGCATATATAACTACTGTACGTACAATGTATTATATACATCGTATATTGTATATCTACTATATAATAACTATACTGTACATGCTCTATCATAAAGTATATATTATATATCAGGTTTATAAATGTGCAGTACATATAATATTGTATATCATAGATTATATACATATTCTACTGTATGTAACATATATAACTGTACTGTACATACTGTATAGTGTATACATCATATATTATGTAATCATATATTATAGATATTATGTAATAATCATATAAAGATATTATATAGTACCATACTATATATTATATAATGTTAATTAATATTTAACTAATACTAACATAATAGATATTGAACACGAGAATTTTCTTGAGCCAAACTGCGTGTGTGTGTGTGTGTGTGTGTGTGTGTGTATCATGGTTCAAAAGGTATATGATTGCAGATTTTGGCTTTAAATGATCACTCTATTACAAATATAAATAATATAGAAGTAACTTTTGATCAATGACACATGTATAACCCAGTGGAATGGCTCATCAGCTCCAGGAGGGGGAGGGAGGAGGGGAGAGAAAGAACATGAATCATGTAACTATGGAAAAATATTCTAAATGAATAAATAAATTTAATGAACAAAGAAAAAATACGTCTGTGTGTGTATCCCATTGTCTCCTCCATTAGATGTGAGCTCCTTAAAAGCAAAGACTGGAGTTAGTCCTTTTTTGTTTTGTTTTGTTTTGTTTTAATTTTCTCTCTCTAGCTCTTAGCACAGTGCCTGGCACATGGTAGTCTAATAAATGCTTATTCCCTGACTGACCACCTATAAAACACCAACACACGCTTCCTAGAGGGTAAGCACCATTAGGCCTGAAAATATGAGAATTATGCTTTACCCAACCTTCCCGAAATAGTAAGAACAGTGAGGGTGGAAAATTCTCTCTGGAAAGGTCTTTTGTTGGAGAAGAAATAAAAGAAGGCCCTCCTTAAGGAAAGAGAACATAAAGTAAATAGCATCCTGCGATGGCGGGTGAAGGCTCTGTTGATAAGGCAATATATTTCAAGGCATTTTTTTTACCAGCTCAATATCCACCTATCCATGATGAGAAATCTTACAAATGTTACCCATCTCTCCTATTTCCATAGCCCTTAAAGGTTTGCAGAATCTTTTTCTCAAAACAATCCCACGAGGAAAATTGAACTCGAATTTCTGACCCCATTTTGCAGGTGAAGAAAACTGAGATTTTCAGAGAACATCAATCTCCCACCTTCGGGTGCCTTTGCACAGGCTGCCACCCATGCCTGGAATAGTCTCCATCCTCAGCTCCACTTCCTAAGATCCCCATCACTGCTGTATGCCTGTGTAACCTGGCCAGGCTCCCAGCACCGTGCCCGTGCCAGGACACTGAATCCCTTCCATTTGAATTGTCTTGGAAAGATCCTGAAGTTCACCTGGCAGGATAAGCTACTGGACACTGAGGTCTTTTCTTAAGCTAAACTGTCAAGCATTCAACTATATGACAGAGAGCTCAACCAGCCACACTGTTCAAATGTCAAACACATGTTTGCCTAAAAGACTATTTTACAGAGAACTCAAACAAGGCAAGCACTGACCCAGAGGTCAGAAGAAGCAATGCAAGGACATGCTAAGGGTCACTTTGAAGAACTCTGGTATTGATTGTGAGACATGGGAGACACTGGTCTAGCATGGTGTGCCTGTATCAAAGAAAACACTGTGCTCCGTGACCAAAGCAGAATTGCAATAGTTCAAAAGAAATGTGAGATGCACAAATCTAGAGACATCTCCATCCCAAATGTTCATACGGGTTCTGTGTGCCCGACCTATGATAGAGCCTTCCCCAGTTCATATTGTTCTGATCAGTCACAGTTGGACACACTACACTGATCCCAACTTAGAGATGTCATTTTGGTCCTCTTTTTTTTTTCTTTTTTTTAAACTCTTACCTTCCGTCTTAGAATCAATACTGTGTATTGGTTCCAAGGCAGAAGAAAAGTAAGGGCTAAGCAATGGGGGTTAAGTGACTTGTCCAGGGTCACATAGCTAGGAAGGGTCTGAGATCAGACTTGAACCCAGGACCTCGCATCTCTAGTCCTGGCTCTCCATCCGCTGAGCTACCCAGCTGGTCCCCTTTAAATATGAACAACAACCAACCGACCCAGCAATCTTCAAAAAAGACTGTGGCATATAATTGTGAGAGAATACTGCTGCATCGTGGGAAATGATGAACAGGTTAGTTTTGGAAAAATATGGAAAGACCTACATGAAATTATAAGGAGTAAAATGAGCAGAACCAAAAGAACACTCTAATCAGCCACGGAAATATTATTTGAAGAATAACTTGTGTATGTCCACCTCCAGAGAAAGAACTGATAAATAGAAATAAGAAAGACTTCATTTTATATATACCTATATCTTTTTGCCATGATGCCCTCTCTAGTGGGAGAAGGGGAGAGAGAGAAGTAGTTAAATGGTTATTTTTTAATGCAACAAACATAAATAAATTTTAAAAAATTTTAAAAGGCTATCCACCTCCAAATAGAACTGATAGACCTCTGAGGGTGCAGCCTGAAGCATATTTTTCTCCTTTCTTGATTTTTCTTGTTTTTCTTTTTCTCAGAACATGGATAATGTGGAAATGTTTTGCATGACTTCATGTATATAATGGGTATCATATTTCTTGCCTTTACAATGGGTTGGGGAAGGTGTAGAGGGAGAGAGAGAATTGAAAACTCAAAAAAAGAGTCCTATCTTCCCTTAAGGCTCAGATCAGATGTCATACCACCTTCTAGAAGAAACCCTTCCTGATTATCACCCTCCTCAAATTATCATCTACATATCTGTCTATTTTATATTGTTATTACAATGGAATCTAAGCTTCTTGCAGACAAAGAATGATTTTTGACTGATTTCTTTATCTGATTATCTAAGAAAGCACCTTATATACAGTAGACACACAAAAGTACTAAATAATATTTCCAGGTGACACAGTGGATAGAGCACCAGGAAGATTTATTTTCCTGAAATCTGTTTATCTTCATTAATTCATTAATTCAAATCTAGCCTCAGACACTTACTAGCTGACTTACAAGTCACTGAACCCTATTTGCCTCCTTCTACTTCTCTGTAAAATGAGCTGGAGCAGGAAATGGCACACCACTCCAGTATCTTTGCCAAGAAAAGCCCAAATGGGGTCAAAAAAAGTTAGAGGTGACTGAAACTACCCAATAGTTGTGAGGATTAAATGAGATATTTGGAAATCACTTAGCATAGTGCCTGGCACATGGTAGGCAATAGATAGATGCTAGTTATCATCATCATCATCATCAGTGACACAGACAAGTCATTTCATGTCTCTCATCCTCAGTTTCCCCATCTATGAAATGGAAATAATAATCCCACTCACATCTGAGGGCCTTTGTGATGATCAAAAAGATAACATATATAAAACATTTAACAAACTATTGGGTGTTACATAAAGGCTAGCTGTTGTCATCTATTAATAGAATTAATAGATAGCTCTGATAATAACAGCTAGCATTTAGCACTTTATATAATAGCTATAATAATAATATTACTATAGCAGTTACATAGCACTTTATATAATAGCTACAATAATGCATACTTTATACAACATATTTTATATATATTTAGATATTTATGGATGGCATATTTTATATCATAACTATAATAATAGTATAGCATTTATTTAGGACTTTATATGATAGCTATAATAAGATATTTCTATAACATGTTTATATATTCATTTATATATTTATATGTTTATATGTGATATATTTGAAATAATATATAATTTTTATAATATATATAATAATATAGCATTATATAGCACTTTAAATAATAACTATGATAATATACTATATTTATATAGCATATTTTATATGTTTTATATTTATATTTTTAATGTATTTTATATTTATACATGGCATATAGTTGATAAAATATATAATTTATATATGATAGCTATAATAATATTATAGCATTTACATAGCACTTTATATATGTTAAAGGAATTTTCTTAATCTCTCCCTCTGTCTCTTTAAGAGGCAGGAAAAAGAGCAGAAGGATTTCTAAGTAGAAAAAACTGACAGGCTTCTGTGAGAGTTAGCCAGAGCTGAAGATCCCATTACCTAGGGGATGCGATATATAAGGAAGGAATCAGTTGACAATTGATGGGTTTTTACCTCTGGACCTAGAGGGAGCAGAAGGTTGGTCTGGGTCTCTCAGGCAAGAGCTGCTACTGGCAGTTTTTACTGCTGACAGTTGGGAGAGAGAAACAGATTTAAGGAGTTCGTAGGTGATGAAGGTAATTAGTGAATAAATTTCTAGATAGAGGTAGATTATGCCTGGTATGCTCAGGCAGAAGAACCTGTCCTCGAAGACAGTTAGGGTAGGGGTTTTTTTTAGAAATTTTAGTTAGGATTAGGAATTTAGGTGTAGTCATAAGATATTAGAATATTACTCTCTCTTTCCTCCTTTCTTTTTTCTATCTGTACTTCTTCTCAAATTAAACTATTTTATCAAACTGCTCTCCTCACTTTTGTCAAACTCCTACCAATTAACCCTTACATATAATAGCTATAATAATATACTATATATTACATATTTATGCAATATTTGTTTATATATTCAAGAAATATATTTGAAATAATATATAATAGCTATGATAACATTATAGCATTATATAGCACTTTAAATAACTATGATAATATACTAGATTTTATAGCATATTTTATAAAAATAATTTTTATTTATATATTTACTGTAACATCCATGATCCTGAGAGGGGTTAAAGCTGCATCACAGAATTCCATAATGCCCCCCAGATCTCCAAAGAAGGCACTATAGAATTCTGTGATGCAACTTTAACCCCTCTCAGGATCATGGATGTTACATTACATGTGGCATATAGCTGATAAAATATATCATTTACATATAATAGCTATAATAACATTGTATTTATATAGCATTTTACATAATAGCTATAATAATATACCATATTGATAACACATTTTACCCAACATTTGTTTATATATTTATATATGACATTTAATATGTCATTTACATATATAATAGCTATAATAATAATAGCTAGTATTTATTTAGCACTTTAGCATTTACAAAGCACTTTACACTTTATCTCATTTCATCCCCATGATATCCTGTATGGTGTGAACCATTATTATTCCCATTTTATAGATGAGAAAACTAAGGCTCAGAGACATGAAGTGACTTGCCCAGGGTCTCATAGCTAGTAAAGATGTAAGCCAATGTTTAAACTCGGGATTTCAAACTTTCTTCAGACATTTATACCCAAAAACAGTTCTATGAAGTAGCCTTAAGTAATGTCTGAATAAAACAAAACAACTTATTTGCTGACTGCTCCTATCTGCATTCCTCCCAAATCAAACTGGGTATTAACCTGGAACGGAATGGAAGGGAGGAGAATATGCATTTCGATAGCACCTGCTATTGGTAAATCATTCAACCTTCCATATTGCTTTCTTCCCCATCTGCTGGGCAATCAGATTTATAATTTATGTCGGTCTGATCTTAATAGGACTCCCAACGCAGAACCAATTGAACCAAACCTGAAAGAGGTGGGGGAGGGGGACATATCTACCTGATAGTCTTTGGTGACAGCAACCAAAATTCTCATAATAATTACCTTTAAATATCTTGGATTCTTGCACTGGAGAGAGGGATTAACCACCTGTGGAACAAATCTCACATGCTTGCCTGAAGCTCTCAGACATACATTTAGCTTGGAGAGGACTTAAGACACCATAATCTTCTCCAAGTACCTGGAGGCTTATCGTGTCCAAGAAGGATTTGATGTCTTCTGCTTGAGCCCCAAGGGTAGAAATGGGAACAATGGGTGAAATATTTGGGGGTGATACCAGAAAAAAAACCACTTCCTCACAATGAGAGCTGCCCAACAGAAGAAGAGGTTGCCTCTCTTGCGATGTCATTGGGTCCCCTGTTGCTGAGGCTTTCAAGCAAAGGACCACTCAACAGGTATAGAGATGGAGAGGAGATTCCTGGTCAGCTGTGGCTTGGCCTAGATGCCCTGCTCTGGCAACTTCCCCCTCTGAGATTCTGTGACTCAGTACAACACATTTAGTTGCTCAATGCAGTCTTCACAAAGAGAAAGAAACGATACCATCTCTTTGGGTTTGGATGGCATGTTTTCACTCCTGGCTGCTTCATAACACTATCATATTATATCACATGAGAGACAAGGCAGAGCTAGCCGTTGTCCTTTTACTCAAAGAAGATCAAAATGGCATCACTGGAGATGTCTTTTGACTTGTGCATAAATTAGATTCAAGAGAGGCAGAGCTGCATAAAATCGTGGGCCTTTCTCTCTTCCAAAGTCATCAATGTCCAGGGCCAAGACAAAAGCCAAGGCAATGGCTCAAGATGCAATGTCCGACCAAGGTCTGAGCCCTCCATGGTGCCTGCTTCAGCCTCTTTCATGGCCACTGGAACAAATTGTTCTCATCCACCCCTTCCACTAGGGAAAGTCTTCACCTACTTGGGGCAGACATCCTCCTAACTCAGTGATGGACAAACTTGGGCCAGATGCGGACCCCCAAAATGTTCTATCCAGCTCTGTGACCTTATTCCTAATCTGACGAGTACAATGAGTAGGACACAATACAAAGAAACTTTGAAAGAGTTGCCTTAGAAACAGATTGAAAAATGAGCATTTCCTTTCCTTTGGCCCCCTCTTTAAAAAGTTTGCCCATCACTGTCCTAACTCATCAGTGGGCTTGAGACTTCAACCTGTTTTAGCCCATCTGCTGAGATAATTTTACCGAGGTGTGGCATACGTCTCTGCTACAGCTTCTTGGAGCCACCATTGGGAGTTGGGGTACAGGAGAACACAAAAGGTAGATAAGCAGCCCTGAAAAGAGCTTAGCAAGCCTTCGTATCAGAAGTACTAGTCTTCTTTGAACACCCCATACACCCCACTCCCTTTGCCTTAAGGCAGGGCAAAACAGCTATAACCGTGTCCATTTTGCTGATGGACAAACTTAAACCACAAAGGTTTAAGTAAACTTTTAATCACCTAGTTTTATAGTGGCAGTGTCAGATTCAAACGTACATTACTTCCAATTTCTTTCTAATACCCAATTCTGAGAGGCATCAAGATGAAGGAAGACAATATATTAATATATGTGTCCATACTTATCTGGTATTATAAAACAGTCTTAAGATAAGGGTGCCCATACCACCCAAATATTGTCCCAGTACCTACACAGATTTGTGATCTCATCCATGTGAGTACTCTGTCCCAAGGTGCAGATCAAAACTGATCCGCAAATGGTCATCTTGGGCAATTCCTATCTATGTTATCCTGGAAATCTACTGCAAGACGCTCATCCAACATGGTGGGGACCTTCCTCTGGATGCCATTGGTGGCATGGATGACACTAGAGCACGAGGCCTATAAACTTGCTGAAAGCAGGAGCTGGGCTGTTTTTAAGTTTGGGTACAACGTCCGGCACACATTAGACACTTCAAAATGCTTTTTATTGTCCCTTGATCTTACTATAATACTGCCTCACATGCTTTTTATAGCTATGGGGATCTCCAAATGATATCCCTAAAGCCACTTCTCTTGGACAACTCTTTACTGGTGCCATACTGTAGATTACAAACACACACACACACACACACACACACACACACACACACCCCATTCAGTTAGTAAATAGGCATTTATTAATCACATATTATTTTCCAGGCACCATATGCCTCTGCATTGGCCTTTGGGTAACCTACAACTTTACTGCTTCAGAGAATGTGCCATTCCATTCCTCACAATCCCAACATCACTGGGGGTGAAAATGGTGTTCATGAGATGGGCCTTTGTTTCAGAGAAAGTCTTGGGGTCCATTAAAAGGACTATACAGATTCCTAAAGGCAGACCAGCCCACATTTCTCCTAATCTGTTCTGGGCCCAATGCCCTTTCCATTTGTCTAATATCTGTCCAAAGTGCATTGACTTATAGAACAGTTTGATGGGTTGTCAATATAACATCCTATCCCGTGTTCTCATCCACTTGGTTTTTCCCAGGCTGATAGGAATTACAAAAGTTTTGAGGTGCTTCTGGATCTCACTTAGGAAACTTGGAAGTGTTCTGGGCCTTGATGCAAACAGCACAATGACAACTGTGGATGGCATTTGGACACTCTTATCCCCTACTGAGAAGCCCACTTCCATTTGAAGAGTACAACAAATATCTTCTCCAAGAGGTACCCCAGATTTCCCCTGCCATGCTCCTGATCTTCACCCTAAAACCTCACTCCAGCCCAAGAACTCACACCTCCTAAGTGCCCTCTGCCCCTGCGCTCTTCTTGGATGACTCCTTCTAAGGCAGGATTGGGAGATCTGAGAATCTTTAGCATAAATGTCATAATTAAATCCATGGGAACTGATGAAATCATGAAGTGAAGTAGAATAGAGGAAGAGAAGAAAGGTCAAAACAGAACACAGGGAGCAGCTGGGTAGCTCAGTGGATTGAGAGCCAGGCCTAGAGACAGGAGGTCCAAGGTTCAAATCTGGCCTCAGACACTTCCCAGCTGTGTGACCCTGGGCAAGTCACTTGACCCCCATTGCCTAGCCCTTGCCACTCTTCCACCAAGGAGCCAATACACAGGATTGACTCCAAGATGGAAGGTGAGGGTTAAAAAAAAGACAGAAGACAGTGGGCCATCTACAGTTAGAGCACAAGGTCTAGAAGAGACAAAGAAGAGCGGGCAGATAGGTAGGAGGAGAATCAGAGTGAGTGGTGTCCTGAAAACCTAGAAAGCAGAGACTGTCAGGTAGGAGAGAACGGTCAGTGGTGCTAAAGGCTGCAGAGAGGCCCCACGGGAATGAGGACTGAGAAAAAAGGTCACTGAATTTGGCAACTGAGAGATGATCGCTAACTTTGGAGAGAGCAGATTCAGTAGAATATGACTGGAAACTGGATCGGAAGAGTTTAAGAGTTGACTAGTTGAATTAAATTGAATTATTCCTTATTATTATTACTAAATAGCTATCATTTATATGGTATTTTTAGCTTGGCAAAGGGCTTTATTTCTATATCTCATTTGATGAATTACTGAATATTAATGACCAAAGAGTATTACAGTTAAAATTCTCTCTTATTACATCTTTCAAGGAATGTCGTTTGATTTTTTTTGTGGGGCTGAAGCGTTAAGGACCAAAAATCATCTTCATCAGCTCACACAGTCACTTTATTCCACAACAAATTTCAGACTTTTGAAACTGGAAGAAACTGTAGAGGCCAAGTGCTCCAGCCTGCCATCTACAACAGCCCTAACCAACCCTCACTGAGTCTCTGTTGCCATCCTCCAGGGAGAGGCAGCTCATTTCATAAAATGAAACAACAGGCTGGAGTGGAAAGAGCACAGATTTTGGTCAGAGGACCTGGGTTCAAACTCTATCTCTATCACATTCATTTTACAAATGTTATCCCACTTTCAGAATAATAGCTAGGATTTAAGAAGTAGTTTAAGGTTTGCAAAGTGCTTTCAAAATACTGCCTCGTTTTAAGAATAATAAGTAACGGCTTTTTGACAAATATTTAACAAATTACTTTATGAATATTTTCACATTTTATCCTAGGTAGATAGATACCATTATTGTTCCCATTTTATAGATGAATAAACTGAGAGACAGTTAAGGGACTTGTCCAGAGTCAAGTGTATAAGGTCACATTTAAATTCAGGCTTTCCTGACTCCAGATCCATAGTTTTATCCATTACACCACTTATGATCTTATAATATCTTGGGTAACCTACAACAACTAATTTTAGACAGCCAAGTTCTTCCTTAAATTCAGAGACATAGGGGGCAGCTGGGTAGCTCAGTGGATGGAGAGCCAGGCCTAGAGATGGGAGGTCCTGGGTTCAAATCTGACCTCAGACACTTCTCCGCTGTGCGACCCTGGGCAAGTCATTTGACCCCCATTGCCCACCCTTACCACTCTTCTGCCTTGGAACCAATACACAGTACTGATTCCAAGACAGAAGGTAAGGGTTTAAAAATAAAATTCAGAGACATAAATTGATCAGTGACATAAGCGGTATCCAGAAAACAATATATACAATGATTACATCAATAGAAACCAAAAATAATAACATGGAGGAAAAGATACCAAAGAGGATAATTATTTTTGTTGTTCAATCACGTCTGACTTTTCGTGACCCCATGTGGGATTTTCTTGGCAGAGATACTGGAGTGGTGCACCATCTCCTTCTCTAACTCATTTTTCAGATGAGGAAACCGAGGCCAACAGGGTGAAGTGTCTGAGGCTAGATTTGAACTCAGGAAAATGAGTCTTTCTGACTCCAGGCCTGCCATTTTTATCCACTGCACCAGCCAGCTGCCCCTGTATCACTCTTCTGATCAAGTTTAGTCTCAAAGAAAAAATGAGAAAATGTTCCTCCATCCCTTCTTTGCAGAGGGGGGGACCGATGAGTGTGGAACCTGCAACCCTGTCAGGCTCAGGGGATGTGTTGGTGAGTTTTACTGAACTCATTTTTTTTCTCTTCTCTCTCTTTTTTTAGTCTTTGTTAGAAGAGATGGCTCTCTGGGGAGTGGAGGGGTAAAAGATATATTTGGAAATGGAAGTGATATAAAAATGAAAGATATTAATACATTTTTCCTTTTTTAAAAAAAAAGGCCTTCCTTTCCTTCCATTATACAATATTCTCTCTTTTTTTTTAACCCTTACCTTCTGTCTTAGCACCAATTCTAAAATACAAGAGTGGCAAGAGCTAGGCAATTAGGGTTAAGTGATTTGTTCAGTCACACAGCTCAGAAGTATCTGAGACCAGATTTGAACCCAGGTCCTCCTGACTCCAGGCCTGGTGCTCTATCCATTGTGCTACCTACCTGCCCCTCAATTGGAGAGTATTCTTTACTCTCTGTGATATCCCCAACTAACTCCTCATTGTGTTGTGAAAGTGAGCCTGAGGGGGCAGCTGGGTAGCTCAGTGGACTGAGAGCCAGGCCTAGAGACGGGAAGTCCTAGGTTCAAATCCAGCCTCAGGCACTTCCCAGTTGTGTGACCCTGGGCAAGTCACTTGACCCCCATTGCCTACCCTTACCACTCTTCCACCTATAAGTATACACAGAAGTTAAGGGTTTAAAATTTAAAAAAAAAAGTGAGCCTGAGATCCTCAGCTCATCCCAGTAGCGTACATGCTCTGATGGATCCCACCAACTGGGGAAAGGCTCCATGCTTAGACACAACAGAAAAGTGGCTTAGCTAAGCATCAGAAACATCGTGAAGTTCTCTAACAAAAACAAGGCATGAAGCCATTTCCTACAGCCTAGGATTACCAAAATCCACCCCAAACCCGTTCAGGAAGTACTCATGAAACACCAGGTACCATGCTAGGTGCTGCGGGAAAGAATAGAAATATATTATATTATATTTAATAGAAATATAATAGGCATTTATTATAATATAAGAATATTTATATTTTGCATATGTGATTTTATTAAGTATTAATAAATATTAAATAACATAATCTAAAATAGAATTGTTAAAAAATATAAATGAAACTGCCCTTGCCCTCAGCAAGCTGATATTCTGTCATTTACAATAGATTGTGATGAACATGGTAATGCGAGGAACGAGGCTTCCCAGGTATCAAAGTTGGATGGAGAGCCCAGTGGAAGGAACTCTGGTGCCAGAGGAACTGGGTTCATATCCCCCCTCTGGCACAGATCTCTTCACTGGGCCTCAGTTTCCTCATCCGTGAAAGGAGAGGACTGAAACTCCGTGGCCTCTGACATCCTTTCCAGTTCTAGATCAATGACCTTCTGGCCCTTCCATATTCATTGATGGAGGCTGAACAGAATCAGGAAGAGATTGGACTGGATCTCCTCTGCGAAGCTCTTAAAAAGATACCACACAGCTCTCTGCTGCAAAAGACCATCAATAAGCACCAGTTTTCTCCTGGGGGTGCTGTAGAGCTGTGAATCATTGAATTCCATGAGTTCAGAAATGTCAAAATCGCAGGTGAGCCAGAGGGCAATGGGAAGACACATGGTGGGTGTAAGAAGATTAGAGCGTGTTGTCAATGATCCTTATGTGCAGGAAGTGGTTCAAGAGACATCATCAGGGATGTGTAGAACCAGAAAAGGAAAGGGGCCAATCACATATGGTGAGGAAAAAGGGGATGACATGTAGAACTCAAAGGCTACACTAGGAACAGAAGACCCAGAAGACAAAAGACATGGACTCCTAGAGGAAGGCACCCAGCAGATTGGATGGTTAAGTCATAGAGTCTTTATTATTATTGTTGAGTCATTTTTCAGTCATATCCATCTCTCCTTGCCTCATTTGGGGTTTTCTTGGCGAAAAAAACCGAAGTGGTTTGCCATTTCCTTCTCCAGTTCATTTTCCAGAAAAGGAAATTGAGGACAACAGAGTTAAGTGACTTGCCCAAAGTCACACAGCTAGTGTCGAAGGCCAGATTTGAACTTGGGTCTTCTTGACTCCAGGCCTAACACTCTATCCACTGTGTACAGGGAGACATGAATGAGATATATATATATAGTATGTACAGTACCTAGTTATTTTCTTCTCTCCCTCATATATAGAAATATGTGTGTATGTATAGATAGATAGCAGATGGAAAGTAATTTCCTAGGAAAAAGACTAGCAATGTGAGTAGGGAAGAGTGGGACTCAGGCTTCCTAGCTGGGTGATCCTGGGCAAGTCATTTAACCTCCAGCTTGCCCTTGCCACTCACTGATACTAAGACTTTCAGAAAGAAAGGGTTTTAAAAAAAGAATCCATCGAAATAAGAGACTGTAGTTGGAATGAATATTTTGCCAGAATCCCTCCAATTAGCCACATCCAATTCAGCCTCCATACAGCAGCCAAATTTTTATTACTAAAACACAGATCTAACCATTTCCTTCCCCTGCTCATAGTCTGCTTCTAGGCTCAATACAAAACTCCCTTCACACACTGACTCCAACTCATCTTTTGAGACTGAGTCCACAATGCTTTTCCTTACATGATGTACTTGGGCCATCTTCTGACCCTCTTACATGATATTCCATCTTCTACCTCCATGAAACAATGGATAAGTGAATGGATGGATGGATGGATGGATGGATGGATAGATGAATGATGGATTGATGAATGGATGGATGAATGGATGGATGGACAGATAGATGGAAAGATGGATGGATGGGTAGATAGGTGGGTGGATGAATGGATGAATGGATGGATGAATGGATGGATTTATGGATAGATGGGTGGGTGGGTGAGTAGGTGGATAGATGGATGGGTAGACCATTTATTAAGCACCTACTATGTACAAATGTCTATGCTAAGCAAAAAGACAGCCCCTGCTTTCAAAGAGCTCAACAACACAAGAAGGAAAAAAACGAATAATTACTTGGTGTTTACTATGTGCCAGGCACTGACAACACATATGGAAGGTTTCAGTTACAAGTCAAACAGAAAGGCCTCCTGGTCCTTAGAATTCAACAGCAAAGCAGATGGTAGTATGACTCTTCTTTAATGTCATTTCCACTGATAAAATCTTTTCGGCTTCTGATGGTGAACCATTTATCAGGGCTGAAGACTGGTGACAAACACTTTCTTATCTGGGTTTCCAAGAGATATGGTGCCCAGAAGAGTAGTTGGCAGGCTGCATCTCCTCAAGGGTTAATTCTCAGGATGATGTCTGGAGGCACTAGACTGGAAGCATTGCTATTCCCAAGGCTCTTGAGTACAGAGTCCTGAGCACAGGAGCTGCCTTCCTGAATGAGGACTGGGAAGGCCATTTCACCATTGTGTTTGTATCCCCAGAACCTAGCATACAACACTGTACACAATCAGTGCTTAATAAATACTTATTGAGCTAAAATTGGTGAATTTTTTAAAGCGGTAATTAAGACCTTTGATTTTAAATGAAATATGTAAACCACTTTATAAACATTAAAGAGCTGGGTAAATTCTAGTTATAGTCCACTGAAAGCAAATGGGAGTTAGTCTCATTTGCATTCTGACTGTGACCCTGAGCAGGTTGCGTCATTTCTCTGAACCTCAGTTTACTCATCTGTAAAATGGGAGAAATAATACTTGCACTACCTCTTCCCAGGCTTGTTGCATAGCAAGTACTTTATAAACTATCAGGCCCTACCAAAATGTGAATCTTTATTAAAATGTCTATCTAAATAACGGAATTGGACACCATTTTTAGGGCCATTGCCAGAGCTGACTACTCTACTGAGAGGAAACAACTCACAAATATGAGAAAATGCAAAATATGTACAAAGTAATTTCAGAGGGAGATACTAACAAGGGGGAGAGAGGGGATGAATCATCATGTAGAAAGGAATCACAATAGTCATTTCTTAAGGCATTCTCTTAGAGTCCAAATTTGCTAACACTGGATCAGTGGATCATGATGACAGTCCAAGGGATTCATGATAAAAAGTATTCAGTGATGTCTATTTAAAACAGCAAATAATTGCAAATTACTTATATGTAATTTATATGTAATATGTATACTCATTTACATTTACAAGTCATGCATTATATTATTCTGGGGGCTCACATATTCCCAGGGAGGTATAAAGCATCTCTCACTCTAACCCAAAAAGTCTATCTACAAACCAGTACAACTCAATCCAATAATCGTTTCTTTTTTTAAAAAACCCTTATCTTCCATCTTAGAATCAATACTAGGTATTGGTTCCAAGGCAGAAGAGCAGTAAGAACTAGGCAATGGGAGTTAAGTGACTTGTCCAGGATCACACAGTTAGGAAATGTCTGAGGCCGAATTAGAACCTAGGACCTTCCATCTCTCAGCCTGGCTCTCAATCCACTGAGCTACCCAGATGCCTCCCCCATAATCGTTTCTTCAGCATCTATCGTGTTCCAGGAGCACTGCTCAGTACTGGGGACAAATAGACAAAAAAATAAAGGCTCTGCCCTCAAAAAGCTTGCACTCTACAGGGCAATCCATCCAGAGATGTCTATTTCATCCCCTGCTGCCAGCATTACAAGGATTCATGGTTGAGACTAAATCCAGTGTGAGATTGTTTACAGAGCTAGAAGAAACTTGAGAGATATCCTACATAATTCAACCTTCTTATTCCCATTGAAACTGAGATATGCAGCAACTTGCCAAACATCCCACAAGTGGTAAATACTGGAGGCAGGATTTAAATCCAGTTCCTCTGACTTCAGAGTCACGTCTCTTTCCATTAGACCAATGTTGCCTCCCCCAAATAGCTTTTTCCCATCCCTCATTCAGTCTACAGGATATAGTCTTGTTTAGACAACTCTGTTCTCAACCACTCAAACCAAAATCTGTGCTCTTGCTCTCTCTCTCTCTCTCTCTCTCTCTCTCTCTCTCTCTCTCTCTCTCTCTCTCTCTCTCTCTCTTTCTCACTCTCTTTCTCACTCTCTTTCTCTCTTTCTCTCCCCTCCCATTTCTCAGAAAAGACCATCTAGTTCATCTTTGTTCCCAACTTTGCTGAACAGCAAAACAGTTGTAAAAAACATAGCAGGGGACAGCTGGGTAGCTCAGTGGATTGGGAGCCAGGTCTAGAGACAGGAGGTCCTGGGTTCAAATCTTGCCTCAGACACTTCCCAGCTGTGTGACCCTGGGCAAGTCACTTGACCCCCATTGCCTAGCCCTTACCACTCTTCTGCCTTGGAACCAATACACAGTATTGATTCCAAGATGGAAGGTGAGGGCTTAAAAAAACAAACACACACAGCAATCAGGAATGAAATCTACAGAGTCCAAACACTGGCCAATGGAAACCAGTCTCTCTGGACTTTGGTGTGTCCCCATCAGCCCTGTGTCATGTCTAAAATACCCATAAGCCCAAACTCTTGGCATATGAAGTTGTCTTTGCTATGGTACGTAGCATACGTTTCTGTTACCCCTCCCAGATTAGCCAAACGAAGATCAGTGTATCTATAAAACACAATGACATGTTAATGCAACCCTTAAAAAAGATAAAATGCCTTTTATCTCAGTCTTACGAAAACCTAATAAAGAATTAACAATCCATGAAGCCATGGAGTCTCACAGCTTTGCTTTATGTTAGGATGTCCTACTCCATTAATTTTTAACAGACAGGCTTCCCCTGGCTTTGGGATATCTGGCAGCAAACACACCTGGGTGACAGTAAGTCAGTAATATTGGACTATACTGCCTATATATATATATATATATATATATATATATATATATATATCCATCCAGTACTAAGAGCTTGGGAGGATACATTCACAAGAAGACAATCAGAGGACATCCTATCTGATTATTGTCATTATCCTAGGCCCCAAGATCAAGACTTAGAAGGGATGACCTCAGAGGCCATCTAGTTCAATCTCCTCATTTTACAGATGGGGAAACTGAGACCCTGGAAGAGGATGAGGAATCACACAAAGTCACTGAGGTAGTAAATGTCAGAGGCAGGATTTGAATGTATGCCCTCTGCCTCCAGAGCCAAAGTGTTTTGTTTTGTTTTTTTGAAAATGCTATTTTCAATGGTTTAGTCTCAAATCTGGCCTCAGATACTTTCTAGCTATGTGACCCTGGGCAAGTCACTTGACCCCCATTGCCTAGCCCTTACCTCTCTTCTACCTTGGAACCAATACACAGTATTAAGTCTAGGATAGGAGATAAGGGATTAAAAAAAATTAAGTGACTCGTCCTTGGAAGTTTTTTAGGCTGGGACGCCAATTCAAGGCTTCCTGGGAAAAAGAGAAGTTTGGACAAAATGACCTCTAAAGTCACTTTCAGCTCCAAATTTCTGATCCTAGGCACGTAGTAGGTACCTAATAAATGTTCATTGATCAACTGATTGAACACATTTTGGAATACTGCCGATACCCTTCAGTCCCTGATTTCAAATCCATCATTCAGAGGGAAGATATAAATTCAGATTTCCATTCCGTGTTGTCTCTCTGCTGTGGGCTGAGCAACGAAGCATAAACGTGCGAGTATGATTCTCCTGCCTGGTCCTCTGAGAGGTAAAAGGAGACAGGGTACTCGGAAGCCCAAACACACTCAATTATGGCTGAGACATGACTGCGGTGATGAGCATCCAGTTCCCAGAGCAATTGGGATCCCAGTTCCCAAGGCTAGAGTTCTGTGTTTACACAGCCCTTGCCCACAGCTCACTGACAAATTCTGACAGGAGGAACATAAGCTGTCACAAAACAGCCCAGCCCAGGTTCAGTCCACCAGGAGTGGAATCCTGGCGTCTCCCGAGGAATAAACAGTGGATATCTGAGCAAAACACATTCCCCGTATTCAATTCCACAAACGTTCATGATGTGCCTACTATGTGCAGCTACTTGTGCTAAGCACTGAGGATAAAAAAATAAAAAAGGGGAATGTGCCAGTGCCTACCCGCAAGGGGCTTACATTCTACTGGGAAAGTATAGCATGAACAAACAAGCAAGTACCATCAATGCAAATATGTGAATCTATCTGTGTTGTATACGGTGTACAGTATAGATAAGAGAGGGTGAATGCAAATATACAAAATGCAGTCAAGAATTGGAAATACACCCTCAGTTGGGGGATATCCAAGCAATGCTTCACACAATTCCTGGCACACCGTAGATACTTAATAAACGTTCATTGATTGAATACATTCTGGAATATCGCCAATCCCCTAGAGTCCCTGATGGCAAATCCATCATTCAGAGAGAAGATATAAATTCAGACTTTTTTTACTTGAAGACCAGCCCCTTATCACCATCCCGAATCATCATCATCATCATCATCATCATCATCATCATCATCATCATCATCTATAATATAAATATCACACTAGAGGACATCTAAAGAGCACTTCAAGGTTGGCAAGAACTTTATAAATATTTTATGTAGGGGTACCTATGGAGCTCAGTGGGAAAAGGGCCAGACCTAGAGATGGGAGGTCCTGGCTTCGAATCTAGTTTTCTGTATCAGTCATATACTAGGGCAGCTGGGTGGCTCAGTGGATAGTAAGACAAGCCTAGAGATGGGAGGTCCTGGGAGATCAGACACTTCCTAGCTGTGTGACCCTGGGCAAGTCACTTAACCCCAACTGCCTAACACTTACCACTCTTTTGCCTTGGAACGGAAACTTAGTATCGATCCTAAGACAAGAGGTAAAGGGCTTTTAAAAAACAAAAACTATTTTGTAGCACATGATTTATAGTTGTTCTTCTAACTCCCACTCACTTCGGCTAACTGGTTCCCCAGAAGTCAGTTGGCTACTTCTCCCCTAAAGGATGGTGGGATCCCTAATGGCCCAGGGGAGTTTCTTTTTCTGGCAAGCCCCCATTTTGTGCTTCTCAACCCTTTCATTATCAACTGATACCAATTAGCCAGTCTGTCCATCAACTAGCATTTATCAAGTAGCTACTATATGCCAAGAGCTGATATTACAAAGAAAGGCAAAATAAAGTCCCTAATCTCAAGGAGCTCCCAGTCTAATGGAGGAGACAACTACGTACTAACAAGATATATGTAAGATTACTTGGAAATACACACAGGGAAGGCACTAGCATTAAGGAGGAACGTCTTTATTGTAGAAGATTGGATTTTAGCTGGAACTTGATGGAAGAGAAGATCCAGGGATGGAGGACAGACAGGGAAAATGCACAGAGTTGAAAGAAATGGGGAAAGGACCTGTCTGTACAAAAATATTTATAGCAGCTCTTTTTGTGGTGGCAAAGAATTAGAAATTGAAGAGATGTCCATTAATTAGGGAATAACTGAACGAGTTGTGATATATGATTGTTTCTTTTTTTTATTTTACCTTCTGTCTTAAAATCAATTCTGTGTGTTGGCTGCAAGGCAGAAGTGGTCTAGGCAATGAAAGTTAAGTGACTTGCCCAGGGTCACACAGCTAGGAAGTATCTGAAACCAGATTTAAACCCAGGATCTTCCATCTCTAGGCTTGGTTCTCTATCCACTGAGCCACCCAGCTGCCCTAGTATATGACTGTAATGGAAAAGTATTGCACCATAAGAAATGGCAAATAGAACAATTTCTGAAAAATCTAGCAAGAATTATATGAACTGATGCAAAGTGAAGTAAGCAGAACCAGGAAAACATTGTATACAGTAGCAGTAATCTTATATGATGTTCAGCTATGAATGACTAAACTATTATCAGCAATGCAAGGATCCGAGATGACTCAAGGGGCTTATGAATGAAAAACGCTATGCACAACCACAGAAGGAACTGATGGAGTCTGAATGTAAATCAAAACATACTATTTTTCACATAATTTCTTTCATGCATTTTTCCTTGCATGTGTGATATGTGTCTTCTCACATGACAAATATGGAAATATGTATTGGATGATAGCACATGAATAACCTATATCAGATTACTTGCGGAGGAGTGAAGAAAAAAGGATGGGAGAGAATTTGGATCACAAAATATCAGAAAACAAATGTCAAAAATTGTTTCTATGTGTAATTGGAGAGATATAAAATAAAATATTACTAGAGGAAAAAGGGAAATACTCAAAGTCAGGAGATAGAATATAGTGTGAGGAATAGCAAGAAGAACAATTTAGGGGGCAGCTGGGTAGCTCAGTGGATTAAGAGCCAGACCTAGAGATGGGAGGTCCTAGGTTGAAATCTGGCCTCAGGCACTTCCCAGCTGTATGACCCTGGGCAAGTCACTTGACCCCCATTGCCTACCCTTACCACTCTTCTGCCTTGGAGCCAATACACAGTATTGACTCCAAGACGGAAGGTAAGGGTTTTCCAAATAATAATAAATGAATAAATGAATGCATGAATAAATGGATAGATAAATGAACGAATAAACAAATGAACAAATAACTAAATAAATGAATGAAGAAAGAAAGAAAGAAAGAAAGAAAGAAAGAAAGAAAGAAAGAAAGAAAGAAAGAAAGAAAGAAAGAAAGAAAGAAAAAAGAACGGTTTCACCAGATCATCCTGTATGTGTCTGTCTGTCTGTCTGTGTATTAGGGGATAAGGAGTAGCAAGGTACAAAATGTAAGACAAGAAAAGAAGCCAGGATATAAAACTCTGTAAACCAATCAGAGAAGTAGCTTTCAAGAACAGATATTTACAGAGAAGCTAGGTGGCTCAGTAGATAAAGTGCCAAGCCTAGAGTCAAGAAGTCCTGGGTTCAAATCTGGTCTTAGAAACTTCCTAACTGTGTCCCTGGGTAAATCACTTGACCCCATTGTTCCTCTGTCCATTGATACACAGCATTGATTCTAAGGTGGAAGATAAGGGATTAAGAAGGGGGGAAAAAAGGACAGATATTTACTAGGGGGAATAATTGGTATAAAAGACCCTGCCAAAGGTCTGTGACATACTCTCCCACTGGAACATACAGAGCCAAAGAGAAAGTGGACCCAAGCCTAGCAGAAATAACTGTGAAGTGCCTTTATTCCTTTGCCACCGAAGTGCCTTTATTCCTTCATGGACGTATTCATGAAGTTCCACTGGGGAAGGGATGGCTTTCTTCAGAGCTTCTTGTAGAGACCAAAAGCTGCCTGTCCTCAATCTGTCTACTTTGTCCTCAGCCGCTGCCAGTCACTGCTGTCCCTGAGACACTGCTGGGACCCTGATAAGAAGTCCAAATCCTCTAATCCTCCTTAGTCTCTAGGTCATGCTCTGGTGAAGGAAGGAGGGGAAGAAGAAGGAGTCCCTACTCCCCTCACCAAGTGATTCCCTCTCAGGAGCTCAGCTGGTACTATTTCCACCACTAATGCTGTAGCAGGCTACAATCCATTCTGGCTTGCTGCTTTATACAAAAGCCATAAGATCTGACCAAAATCCTTCAGCCAACACAAATACATCTCTTCTGCAACGTCATTTCATCCAATGGCTTTCAAGGACTTCTCCAAAGGAAACTGATACCCTCTGTTGATATAATTGATTTAATAGTTGTATTCACAGTTAAAGTAATTACTTTAAGTGGGGTAGAGTGATTCCTTGATTTGTCCAATTGAGTCTTTCTCCTCTAATAAATTTATCAGGGCTAGAATATTTTGTTGGTTGTTTTAAGTGCAATAAGGAGATTGACTGATTGACTCAGTAGTTCCAACTCTTACATAAAAATTATTAAAAATAAAATTGGGACAGAGGTGCTATTATCCTCTTTTTACAAAGAAAACAGAGGCTCAGATCAATGAAGGAATTTGTTCATGGTCCCAAAGCTCATCAATATTGAAGCAGCAGTGGTATTGAGTCCTTTACAGCTGGTAGCTCAGTGGATAGAGCACTGGGTCTGGAGTAAGGGAAGCCTGGGTTCAAATTTAGCTTCAGACACTCACTAATGGTGTGACTCTAGAAAAAGTCACTTCATCTCTATTTGCCTCAATTTCTTCAACTGTAAAATAGAGCTAATAATAATAGCAACTACATATCAGGTTTGTTATGAAGATCAAATGAGATAATATTTTATAAAAGTCATTAGCACATGGGAAGTACTACATAAATGCTTATTCCCTTTTCTATCCTGAGTAGAGTTCTAACCTCTAAACTAAATTGCCTATTTACCTCAAGAACTGAGATAGGACTTGGAGAGAAAATCTAATGATGTTGTCCCAGGTGGACCTTGGGTATCATGCCAGAAGGGTCTTTATTTTGCTTGCCAGGGGGGGAAAAATAGGAAAAGAAGAAACAAGAGCTTCAATTGGAGTTGTTGAAACCTCATTTAAAATAGAAATTCATCTTTTTTCCCCCAGGGTTTCTCTAGTATCTTAGTAGAAGCCAGGGGCATCTGATGATATGGACCAGTAATGGCAAACCTTTTAGAGAGCAAGTACCCAAACTGCAACCCTCACACCACATGTGAACCACCACCTTACCCCAGTCAGGAAAGGGAGGAAACATTTCCATTAGGCTGCTGGACAGAGGGGTGGGTGATGTGAGAAATGTCCTCATGCGCAGTGGAGAGGAGGAAGGGAGCAGCATCCCCTCCGGCACACAAGCCATAGGTTCACCAATATGTGAATATCATCAGCTCACATTTCTATAGTACCTTCAGGATTATAAAGCATTTTCCTTACAGCAGTAAAGACAATGATTATGATACCCATTTTACAGGCAAAAAATTAAGGCTCAATGAAGGGAACTAACCTTAATATGATCCTACAGTTAGCAACATGTTCTACTTGGGATTTGACCCCATGTCTCCCAACTGTGAGTACATCATTCTTTCTATTAGACCATAGAAATCAATCAATTAATCAACAACCATTCCAAGTGCCCAAGGTTAGGCACTCGGGATACAGATACAAATGGAGCTGTCAGTCCCTGTTCTCCAGCAGCTTATATTCCATGAGGAAATGAACATTCATTCAATTCTACAAGCATTTAGTAAGCAACCATCATGTGCCAGGCACTGTGTTGGGTACTTGAGATACAAAGACAAAAACATATCAGTCTCTGTTCTCAAGGAGTTTATAATCCATCAGGGAGATGATATGTGCCTGAAAAACCAAACCGATATGGGAAAAGAGCTTTAGCTGTTCAGTCAGAAGATACGGGTTCAAGTCCTGCTTCTAATGTAGAACACCTATAGGGCTTTGTGGCAAGTCATTCTCCCTCAATCAATCAATAAACATTTATTAAGCACCTACTATGTGCCATAAACTGTGCTAAGTGCTGGGGATACAAAAAGAGACAAAGCAAACCTCACCCTCAGGAGCTTACAATCTTTGAACCTAATCTATAAAATGAGCAGATTGGACAAGATGACCTCACAGATACTATCCAAATCTTATCCAGATATGGATCTGTAAGCTTTTTTTTTTAAGCTTTCTGACTCAGAATTTTTTTAACTCTTCTGTCTTAGAATCAATACTAAGTATCAGGAGGCAACTAGGTGGCTCCTCAGTAGATATGCCAGACTTAGAGATGGGAGGTCCTGGGTCCAAATTTGGCCTCAGACACTCCCTATCTGTGTGATCCTCCGATCACAAGCCACTTAACTCCCATTGCCTAGCCCTCAACACTTTTCTTCCTTGGAACCAATACATAGTATTAATTGCAAGCAGAAGGTAAGGGGTTAGAAAAATGCTAAGTATATATTAACAGAGGTTAAGTGACTTGCCTAAGGTCATACAAATACCAATAATCTTATGATTTTATAACGGAAGCCCCATAGACCTCAGTTTCCTCCTCTGAAAAATGAGGGATCTGGACTAGATGGCTTTTGAAGTGCTTCCAAACTCCTCAAGAGGAATTAGGCATGTTTAGATTTGGAAAAGGGAAGATTTAAGGGACGTGATTGCTATCTTCCTAGCGTCTGAGCCTCTGCTCTCAGAACTCTGGGGATATCACTGATCACTGGCTAAAATGGAGAGAAGCCACTTCAGGGGAGAGTCCCAGAAAACCTGCGCCACTCCTTCCCTCCAGAACTCAGAGCTCCCCATCCTAGAAGCATTCCGAGTTCAGGGAGCCACTTCCATGCTAGGGTTGCCTGCAGAACACTCAGAATACTCAATACCCAGCTAAAAGCAACAGCTGACCCTGCCTGACTCATCTCAGGATTGGACACGTGTATTATTTACACACTGCTAATGAAACATATTGGGCCCCTAATTGCAACCAGAGTAGGCGAATAAAAGGACATTTGGTTTGATTAGCATCCGAGCCTGGGTCAGGAGCAGAGCCAAGATGAGAGAGAAGGTGGGGAAGGGAGGAGGAGAGAATACAATTGGCTTCTTCTACGCAGCCACCCCTTGGACCCCTGCCCCCTCACCCCAGCCCATCAATCTCAGAGCAAGAGCTGCCCGGGAGAGGAGAAGCCCAGAGTCTCAGCCACAATCCAGTCTGACTGTCTCTAAATAAGAATCTTCTCTATAATATCCCCAACAAGCACTCAGGCTCACAGAGCTAGAGCTTGAAGCAACCGGAGAAATCATCGAGTCCTTAGTTTCCGTTAGAAGTCCTCCACTATGGGGGCATCTGGGTGGTTCAGTAGATTGAGAGCCCGGCCCAGAGATGGGTTCAAATCTGGTCTCAGACACTTCCTACCAATGTGACCCTGGTCAAGTCATTTAACCCCAATTACCTAGTCTTTATTGCTCCTTTACCTCAGAACAGATACTAAGACAGAAGGTAAAGGTTTGGGGGTTTTTTTTAAATAAAAATAAGGGACAGCTGGGTGGCTCAGTGGATTGAGAGCCAGGCCTTGAGATGGGAGGTCCTGGGTTCAAACCTGGCATCAGACACTCCCTAGCTGTGTGACCCTGGGCAAGTCACTTAACCCCCATTGCCTAGTCCTTACCACTCTTCTACCTTGGAACCAATATACAGTATCAATTCCAAGACAGAAGGTAAGGGTTTTTTTTAAATAATAATAATTTAAAATTTAAATAAATAAATTAAATTAAATGCCATCTTCTACACATAGCTATTCTCATTCCTCTACCCCCTAGTGCCTTCTTTCCACCAAATAAACTTGTTTTTATTTTGAATCTAGTTTGTATTGTCTCATGCATCTGTTGTCTCCTCCAATGGAATCCAAGCTCTCTTGACAGCAGGGACAGCTTTTGAATCCCTAGCATCTACCCAACACGTGGTAGGCATTTCATAAAACCTTGTTGATTGATGGACTGATATCCTACAGTGCCACAAAGATCCTTCTTTGAATCCAAATCCCAAATTTCAGAGTAGTCACAATTTAGTATCAAATAAAGACAATGTTGCCTAATGGATACAGAGCAGATCTCAAAGATCTCAAAGCGGCATGTTCACGTCGTCTCCTCTGGCAAGACGGTAAAGCCTCTGAGGGTAGACGCTGGTCCAAGTTTGCCTTCGTGCCCCTAGAGCCAAAGACCATGCCTAGCACACACAGAGAAGGCACATCTAGCAAAGCTATTGCAAGGCCTGATAATCATCGCCACTGATAACAACTGCTAGAGTTAGGCTTGCCCAACCAGGGAGCTGGATCCAGATCAATGGGGAGAAAAAGTACTCGTGGGCAAGAGACGGATGCCTAAGGACCCGAGCAAACCTCTGCCTAGTTCCTCAGCATCTGTGCTTGCCTGTGGAAGGATACAGGGGCAGAGTCTGCCTGGGGAGAGAAGATAATTACCCACAAAAATCAAGAAGGCATCCCCTCTTTCTCCTCTTCCTGCCCTTTCGGGATGGCAAAATTCAATGAGGCTCCAAGGGCATCCCAAATGGCTTTGAAGGCCACTGTCAATGCCAGGATCTAGGAAGCGGAAGCATCCATGGCCCCAGTCTGCTATGACACTCTTCACTGCCACCAATGACAGATGGCCTTCCCCGAAGTAATGACCCACTTCCACATTCTTGCCTCCACCTCCCTGAAAACAAAGCATCTCCCAGAATTCCTCACTGGCTTTTTCCTGTTCTTCCTAAATGAGCTCATTAACTAAAATCCGCTCTCACAAACCAATTAGTGTGAAGCCTCACCCCCACGACACCTTTGCTAATCTCTGTGCACAGGGCTGGGGTTTAAGAGATTAGAAGGCTGGACCAAGGGTTTAAGAGCCTCTTTGATCCTCAGCTACAATGAGTGCCTCCCCATTCTCCCCCCCCCAACCCCTAGTTCTGATGCTGCTGCCATCCCTTGGGTTGCAGATGGGGTACGTGCTGGGCTTGACATTATCCATAATGAGCTATCATAGAAACACTTTGCCTTGAGTTCTGAGCCATCGTACCACAGATCAGGATCTGTTTCAACAAAATTAATAGTTCCTGGGAGTGTCGGGGTCCATTCAACAGCCAAAAGCCCTCAACTCCAAAGGACGTGTGCCTCATTTCCCCAAGAGAGACTGTCAGGGAGAAGCATCGGGATCCAACATCAACAAAGACAGGAGAACCCACACGCTGACTCTGGTAGAACAAAGACACTGTCTGCTTGATGGTTCCAGTCCCACCTCTACCAACTGGGCATCATTTAACCACTGTGATCCCCAGTTTCCTAATTTGTAAAAAAAAAAAAAGATAAAACTCAAGGGGGCAGCTAGGTAGTTCAGTGGCTAGAGCACCAGGACTGGAGTCAGTAAGACCTGAGTTCAAACGAGCCTCAGACACTCACACACTCGCTGTGTGACCCTGGACAAGTCCCTGAATTCCTAGTTACATCAGTTTCCTCATCTGTCAAACAAGAAGGAAATAGCAAACCACTCCAGTATCTTTCTCAAAAAAAAAATGGCGCCACAAAGAGTAGGACACTGCCAGAGATGCCTTCTATGGTGTGGGGAAGGAAGGAAAGAGCTGAATAAAAGATAAAATTATTTTTTAAAGAGTAAAAAACAACAACAAGCCTCAATGGCCTCTGTGGTCCCTTCTTGGGACTAGGGACTGTTTCATTGGTATTCTTTTCATAATTAATGAAAGTGGAATCAGAGGACCCCTATTCAGATCCAGCCTCTAATACTTCATTCCTGTGTGACATTAGGCAAGCTGTTTCCTCCCCCTCTGGGTCTCAGTCTCCTCATCTGTAAAAAAATGAAAAAACATGAGGGGCCCATAGCAGACGGTTCCTAAGGTCTTTTTAGCTGTAGCTTTGTGATCCCATGATCCTCTATATCAGCACTGGATGAAAAGACCAAAAAGCAGGTTTCTAGGGAACAAATGAGACATCTAACGAGGTGGGGGTTGGGGAAGGGGGAGTGAACAAGAACATTTAATCTAATTAGGTACTATTTCCATTTCTTCCATGGGCTGCTGCTACCTACATCCAATCTTCGCAGAAGAATAAAGGGATGTAGGAGCTATTTTAGTCGTCCCCCGGAAGGATGGGAGCTGGGGAGGTTCCGGTTATGCAGATGAAGGAAGAGACAGGGAGCAATTGATGTCTCTCTTTTAAAAATCTGGATACATTAATCAATAAAGATGTGAGGGAAAAACTCCCAGTTCTAGAATTACCTGGCATTCACCTCCAGCAGCCCTGTTCTCCCATTTATAATGAGCTCCTTGGATGAATTATGGGACGGGGCTCCTTCCCAGAACCAGCCATTACTCCACACTCCTCAGATTGATGGAGCAGAGTTTTATTCTTTAGTCTTCTCTTAGATACATGTATGTGCATACAAAGCAAACTGGGGGCCGCTTACTAATGAAGAAGCATCTTCAGAGGCCCGGCAGAAACACGTACCAGAGCTGGTCTCCCTGACTGGCACTAACTTTGAGTTATGAGGGCGAAAGCAGCCTGATAGGCGACCATTGGTGAATGCGAGGGCCCCCCCAGGGATGATGGCTTGGATAGAATCTCCTGAAGCTTTGAGGGGTTTCCTAAGACTGTGACACAGAAGAATTACAGATGGAGGGCTAGAAGGGACCTTAAAAAATACCGAGTCCAATCCCCTCATTTTATAGAAGAGAGAGAAATTAAATAACTCATCTAAAGTCACCCAGCTAATAAGTGACAGGAGGGGAACTTGAACCCAAGTCCTCCAAATCCAGTTGCTTTTCTACTAAATCATTTTACCCCTGAAGTAAGGCCCAGGTTTCATTTGCCCTGAGTTGAGGTGTAAAAATAAGGCTTTTCCTTCATCAGACTTTCCCATTTAGGATTAATAATAATAATAATAATAACAATAATAACAATAATAACAGAAGCACTGATATAGGCATTTTAAGATTTGCAAAAGCATTTTATAAATGGTATCTTACTTGATTCTCACAACAACCCAAAGAGGTAGGTGCTATTATCCTCATTTTACAGATGAGGAAATGGAAGCAAACAAAGGCAAAGTGACTTGTCCAAGGTCACACAGCAATTAAGTGCCTGAGGAAGGATTTAAACTCAGATCCAAAGTCCAATACTCTATCAAACAGAGCCACCTACATACCTGCCTAGCTTTAAAGGAGTAAGATTCTGCCATTAAGGCTTAAGCTGCTACCATCTTTCTCTTTGGGTGGTTGAAAAAAATAAAATAAAAGATACTCTCTCCCACAGATCCATTTTTGGGTGGTTACTGGGGTTTCGCAGAATAGACTTAACGAGAAACAAAGTAAAGCCAGGAGACAAGAGACTTGGATGATCAAGGCAGAGCCAGAGAGGTGGGGATGGAGCTTTATGGAGGCAGGAGCAGCAGGGACATGCAGAACAGCCAGCCCGTGGGAGCACCAAAGTCAAACAGGGCAAATGAAGGGCCTGCTTTGACGTGAACAAGAGATTCGAAATTAGTGGTATTCCCCTACCCTACCCCAAAAGGGCAGTGAAGCTTTCAACCCTATAAAATCACTCCTCCCTCAAGGGGTCACTACACTTGATTGGCTTTGAATGGCCACAAAGGGATCCCTGAACTTCACCAGAGTTCAACCAGTCATTGCCAAAACAAAGATAGCAGCTACTTGCGGGGGAAGAGGGTCACCACAGCCTTTACATTTTCCCTGGGCTTTTAAAAAAATTAATAATAAATTCCTCCAGGCCTTTTCCAACTAGGATTTCATTTGGCCTGCATGACAACCTCAGGGAGAAGAAGGGTGAGAGTCTGAGAGATTAGTTCAGTGATGGCGAACCTTTTAGAGACTGTGTGTCCAAACTGCACCTTCAAGCTGCCTGTGAGCCCTCCGCATTACCCCAGACAGCAGAGGGAGGAAGTGCTGGCATTCCGCTAATGGACAGAGGAGCAGGACATGTGAAAAATGTCCTCGGACACTGTGGAGAGAGGGAACAGAGCAGCCTCCTCGGTCATGCCAGGGCACACATGCCATGTCTTCGCCAACACAGGATTAGTTGATAATATGGCATAATAGTAGGAAGAGTTCTGGACATAAAGACAAAGGAGTTAGGCTCAAATCCCTGCTCTGCCCATTACTTACGACCTACAAGACTTTGGGTAAATCAATTAACCATTCTGAGGCAAAGTTTCTATATCTTAGGGGGAGAGAGAGAG